>NW_010361196.1:246512-248273 GCF_000414095.1 Morus notabilis | reverse complement strand
AACTACGTAAACATTGATGATAAATGATGCTCTTGCTCTTTCTTTTTTCTTTTTTCTTTTTTTTTTTATGATAAAATGTAAAAGAAAAATGATGACTATCTACAACACATGGCTCAATTTCTAAAAATTATTCCTAACCAGAAATCATCCCTCAAGCAAATGTCATGAAAGTTCAAAAAGCTGTTTTCTCAACTCTCTCACTCACCAAAAATGAAAATCTTAAACTCGGGAATTTTTCTCAACTAAATGTGTCAACAACCCTCTTACCACAAGGTCTAGCATGTGCTCAAAAATAACTCTGGAAATCATTTCTTGGTAATTAAGATAGCAAAAACTGACTCAAACCAAAAATTTTGAAATCATACTCAGAAAATCTTGCAAAAATTTTGACCCAAAATAACAACAAGACAAAAATTAATCTTACGCATGAATATGCTCACCACCCCCAACCCAAAATTAGACAGTGTCCTCAATGTCTAAAAGGATATGCAATACGAAGAAGACAGGGAAAGAGAACACCTGGATGATGAACATTGGAACTAAGTCGAGCCTCCTGAACTGATTCTCCAAAATAAAAATAAAAACATATATAAAAGCACACAAAATCAAACCAAAAATAAAACAAAGAAACAAAAATATGATACAAAAGGGTTAGAAGCAAACTCCTCAAAGTTGGTAAATCGGAGCCTCGAGAATGATCTCTTTAGCTTGGCTCACACACTTAATGTAATGCTTCAGTCTCTGGCCATTGACTCTGAATATTCTCCCATCGCTTGGGTCCTGGACCTCGACAGCATCGTTGGGAAAAACTTGTTTCACCACAAATGGACCAGTCCACCGCGACCTTAACTTACCTGGGTGGAGATGCAAACGGGAGTCATAAAGATGCACCCGCTGATTTGGCTCAAAATTCTTTCTCAGGATCTGCTTGTCATGAGCCGCTTTCATTTTTGCCTTGTAGATCCTGTAATTGTCGTATGCGTCGTTCTTTAACTCCTCAATCTCAGACAATTGGAGCTTTCTTTGAATACCTGCAGCATTGAAATCAAAGTTGAGGGCCTTGACGGCCCAATAAGCTTTATGTTCGAGCTCGACAGGTAAATGACAGGTTTTCCCAAAGACAAGTCTATAGGGAGACATCCCAAGAGGAGATTTGTAAGCAGTGCGGTATGTCTAGAGAGCGTTGAGAAGACGTAAGGACCAATCCTTGCGGTCGGGGTTTACTGTCTTTTTCAGAATTTGTTTGATCTCCCTATTCGCCAATTCAACTTGGCCATTCGTTTGTGGATGATAGGCAGTAGCAACCTTATGAAGCACACCGTATTTGCGCATAAGAGCCTCAAATGAACGGTTGCAGAAATGAGTAGCTTGATCACTGATGATAGCACGTGGAGTGCCAAACCTAGATAACACATTCTCCTTCAAAAACTTAACAACTATTGCATTATCATTGGTTCGACATGACACGGCTTCAACCCATTTAGAAACGTAATCCACAGCGAGGAGGATGTAAAGGTATCCAGAAGAAGGCGGAAATGGTCCCATAAAGTCGATCCCCCAACAATCGAATATTTTTATCACGAGAATCGGGTTTAAAGGCATCATGTGGCGTCGGGACAAAGAACCTAACTTCTGGCACCGGTCACAGGAACGACAGAATTGATTAGTGTCTTTGAACAAAGTAGGCCAATAAAGACCACACTAGAAGATCTTTGCGGCGGTCTTTTTCACAGAAAAATGACCACCACATGCATCGTTATG
>NW_010361196.1:243972-246041 GCF_000414095.1 Morus notabilis | reverse complement strand
GGATCATTGAACTCGAGTCGAGATAGATGGTCGGCAACGACATTCTCGACACCTTTCTTGTCCTTGATGGTCAAGTCAAATTCCTGCAATAGAAGGATCCACTTAATTAATCGCGCCTTAGCATCTTTTTTGGAAAGTAGATACTTGAGGGCGGCATGATCTGTAAAGACAGTGATGGGTGAACCAATCAGATATGCACGGAACTTGTCAAGTGCAAAGACCACAGCGAGCAACTCTTTCTCAGTGGTTGAGTAATTCATTTGAGCACTATTTAGAGTTCTACTCGCGTAATACACAACAAAGGGCTTCCCTTCCCTTCGTTGACCAAGGACGGCCCCTACAGCATAATCACTTGCGTCACACATGATTTCGAATGGTAAGCTCCAATCTGGTGACTGAATGATGGGGGCGGAAGTTAACTTCGCCACAAGCGTTCGGAAATAATCCTCACACTTTTGTGTCCATTCGAACACGGCGTCTTTGGCCAGGAGGTTACAAAGCGGACGAGAAATTGCTGAAAAGTTTTGTATGAACCTTCTGTAAAAACCAGCATGCCCCAGAAAAGACCGAATGTCTTTGACAGTCTTGGGGGTGGGCAACTTTGAAATAAGTTCAATTTTGGACTGATCAACCTCAATCCCTCTTTCAGAAACAACATGCCCCAAGACTATGCCAGATGGCACCATGAAATGACACTTCTCTCAGTTAAGCACGAGACTCTTCTCTTTACATCTTTTAAGTACAGCTTCTAAGTTGAGAAGGCATTAGTCGAAGGAGTCACCGAAGACGGTCAAATCATCCATGAACACTTCCATACACTTCTCGACCATGTCGCTAAAAATGCTCATCATGCACCTCTGGAAGGTGGCTGGTGCATTACACAGCCCAAATGGCATACGCTGAAAAGCATAAGTACCAAAAGGACAGGTAAATGTAGTTTTATCCTGATCCTCTAATGCGATCTCGATTTGAGGATGACCAGCCACACGTTCTAGGATTTGGTCAATGAATGGAAGCGGAAAGTGATCCTTACGGGTGGCGGCGAACAGCTTTCGATAGTCAATGCACATTCGTCAACCCGTCACAGTTCTTATGGGAACAAGAGCCCCTTTCTCATTCTCCACCACTGTCACCCCTGATTTCTTAGGTACTACCTGAATTGGACTGACCCACTTGCTATCAGCGACTGGATAGATGATTCCTGCATCCAGAAGTTTCAAGACTTCATTCTTCACGACCTCTTTCATCGTCGGGTTCAGTCTCCTTTGGGGATCCCTTCGTGGAACTCCGTCTTCTTCCAAGTTGATGTGATGAGAGCAAATTAAGGGGCTAATACCCTTAATGTCAGCAATCGTCCAACTTAATGCCGATTTGTGTTCACGCAGCATGTCAACTAACCGCTGCTCTTGAAATGCATCAAGTTTAGATGAAATGATGACATGAAAGGTATCACCAGCTCCCAGGAAGACATGTTTCAGATTCTCAGGCATTGAGCCAGCTTGAGGTTTGGGGTCTCTTCGGTGGATGGTTTTGGCTTTTCTTTTTCTCTAGGTAGCTCTTCAAAGCGTGGTTGCCAAAACTTGGTTCCTCTGCCTTGTGAGTCTTTGAAAATGGTGACATTGTTGGCCAACTCACAAGGACCGGAACTCTCAGATTCAGAAATGCGGAGGAAATCGTCAAGATCATCAGAATTGCTACACAATTGAACCTCCTCCGAGACGAGTGTGTCAATTAGAAATGTTTGGTGGCACTCGTCATCATCACGTGGTTGCTTTGCAATGTGAAAAACATTCACCTCCAAAGTCATGTTCCCAAAAGATATCTTCATCAGACCATTCCTACAGTTGATGAGAGCATTGGCTGTAGCAAGGAAAGGTCTTCCGAGGATTATGAGAATCTTGGACTCATACTCACCACGGATTGAGTATCCAAGACTAGAAAGTTAACGGGGTAATAGAACTTATCAACTTGAACCAAAACATCATCAACTATCCCCCGAGGCTTCTTAATCGATCGATCAGCTAGCTGCAGAACCACAGATGTGGGCTTAATTTCTCCAAGACCAAGTT
>NW_010361196.1:242497-242599 GCF_000414095.1 Morus notabilis | reverse complement strand
GAAAGGAAAGAATTTTAATCGCACTGAGTCCACGGCTTCAGCTCGGTTGTGAAAAGTGGCCACTACTTCTTCAAACTCCCTAATATGAACGGATGGATTCTC
>NW_010361196.1:218889-240573 GCF_000414095.1 Morus notabilis | reverse complement strand
TGCAGTAAAAGACTACTCATAAAACAATACCTATCAATATATAATATAATGCAATAATCACATAAAAAGAGCTTGACTAGATTTATATGAAAGTTGACAATAAAATATATTGATAAGAGGAAGAAATATGATAAAAGAAAATTATTTACTCAAATGTATAAAACTTACAAACCATTGGAGAATCAAAAATCCAAATAAGTTCACTACACATATAGGATCATCTCTAGCCTCACCTAAATACTCTAGCCTAACTTGCACATAATTCCCATAAAATTCTAAAAAGAAAGTATGAGAATAAGAACAAGAAAATAAGAGAAAATATGTGAGAATTTAGGCTCTCTAAAAATTTTTCCCCTAATCACCTTGATAATGATTCTATTTATAAAGTTTGAATATGCTAAAAAGATAAAAATCGGATGCTTAATCGGGGGAGAAAAACATCATGTTTCTGAAGAGTGGGACACGTGGCGAGATCTGATTCGTGCGCAGGAGAGACGTGGTGCACAGCTGGACCACGCGGAAGAGAACTGGACGCGCGCGAGAGAGAAACTCGCGCCGAGAGGGAAAGTGCGCGCAAAACGCGCGTACGCGGGGGAGCAGCTGGACCCCACTGGGACACGTGGCGAGATCTGGCTGGAGGGGCGCTGGCACGCGGGACCCACCCGGAAGAGACAGGAAGCGTGCCTGACGCGCGCGTGAGGAGAACTCGCGCGGAGAGCGGGCGGTGCGCGCCAGGCGCCTGTTTGCGAGGGGACAGCTGGGTCCCACGGCCTGCGGTGCGGCAGTGATCGACACGTGTCGGCTAGGTTGGCTCGCGGCTTCTTGGCTCGGCTCGCAGCTCTCGGCTTGGCTCGGCTGGATGATGGGCTGATGGGCTTTGGGCCGAATTGGGCTTTTCTTGGGCTCAACTTTTGGGTTTTGCTTGGTAAACTAGCCCAAATCCAATTGTTTTCTTCAAAAACCTGAAAAATAAAATAAATCCAATTAAAATTAAATCCTCTAAATTTAGGAATATTTGAAATTAAAATCACAAATTTGATAAAATAATTTGACAATTATGAACATTAAAAGTGCAAATTCGTGCACTTATCAGAGGGTTAGTTCTTGAGGCATACACAGATGTTGACTATGCTGGGTCAGTTGTTGACAGAAGATCAACTTCAGGTTATTGCACCTTCATTGGTGGAAACCTGGTGACATGGAGGAGTAAGAAACAAAATGTGGTAACACGGGCTAGTGCTGAGGCAGAGTACCGAGCAATGGCTCAGGGTGTGTGTGAACTACTATGGTTGAAAATTGTTCTAGAGGATCTGAAGATTATGTGAGACGGCCCTATGAAACTTTATTGTGATAACAAATCTGCAATCAGCATAGCTCACAACCCGGTGCAGCATGATCGAACGAAGCACATCGAGATTGACAGACACTTCATCAAAGAAAAGTTGGATAGTGGACTAATTTGTACACCTTATGTATCTACACATGACCAACTTGCTGATATACTCACCAAGGGGTTGAGTAGTTCAGTGTTTGAGAGTTTTGTATCCAAGCTGGGAATGGTGAATACCTATTCACCAGCTTGAAGAGGAGTGTGGAAGAATGTGTTTTACACGTGTATAGACTAAATTAGGAAAGTTTGAATATAATAGTTAGTTTCCCTAAAATTAGAGGTTGATTTGGTTAGTTTCCTTTTTTAGTGTGATATCCCACAGATTATGGGATGTGATTGCCGTTTCTAAAGGCTAGGGCTCCTGTATATAACCGGTTGTAATTGTCATGCAAATATACAATTCCTTCAATTTTTCCTCTCAAATTTCCATAGTATCAGAGCGGGAGGTCTTGAGTTCAAACCCCCGTAATTGCACTCTTTATTCCCATTTAAATTGTCATCATGTGTTAGGTCTTTAATATATCTCGGGCTTAAATATTCACGGGTTGGGCTTTCCAATTAATTTACCTACACGATTGCCCATTATTCAGCCCACACGTGAGGGGAAGTCTTAAAAATATAAAATTAATGTTGGCCTATCTCCCAATAGCTTAAGCTTTTGAGATGGATTGGTAAACTAACACATCCCAATTTCAAGAAAATATATATATATATATATATATATATATGAACATATACATATAGGTAAAGTCTCCAATCTGGTACTGGATTGGAGCAGGACATGTATATTTATTTTAAAAACATGTATATTTTCCTCTTAAAACATGTATATAGGTGTTTAGACAAATTATAGGTGTCTCCCCTCATTATACATGTTTTAAGAGGAAATATACATATTTTAGGAGGAAATATACACGTTTTTAAAGGAAATATACATGTGCCGCTTCAATCCAGTACCGGATTGGAGACAATTCATATACATATATACCACATGGTTTATTCATTTCTTTTCCGAAAGTATATGGTTTATTCATTTCCGTGCTTCTTGCTTGAGGTACAATCCTTATGTTCTTGTTCTACTGTGGATCGTAAATCGAAGTTGCATTGCCCATATCTAAGGATACTCACCAAAGAGGACTGTTAGAAGTTCCTAAAGTTTAGCCAAAATAGGTTTGAAAAGTAAAAGAAAAAAAAAAATCTGAGTTCTATTAGACTAGGAACTTTTTTTTTTTATTTTATTTTATTTTGTTTTTGTTTTTGTTTCTTTGTTTTTTTGTTTTTTTGTTTTTTTTTCAAGTGTAATGCCTTCTACGAATCTCCATTACCAGGTACATGAAAGACATGTAACTGCATTCATATGATGATATACATTTAGAATATACTAGCCACACACGTGGAGTTATGAAATTGCGTGAATCTTGGAAATTCCTTGTTGAGATTGAACATTTTTTTGATGCATTTATTTAGTCGTAAGATCCACAGAATATCCGTGTTGTAAAATACTAACCTTACATTTCAATGAATATTCCTAGGGTGAAGTTACTCCTTTCAAAAACTTTCTTCAACGGTATGCTACTCCCCATCTGGCGTGCAAAAGCAGCAGTCCTCTTTGGTATGCAATCAGGCGTGCTTCCGCCCATATAATCGTCCTATCCAGCTATTCACCATTTGGTACTGCCAAAATACCTTTCCCTTATTGTGAAATGATCACTTTATTTTAGTTCCTATTCTTGCAAAGGAAAATGGAGGACTATGACAGTATTAATTTATTCTTTCATTTTCGCTCATGTTTTAATTTGAACAGTGAAGTACACGCCTCAATGGGAGTGGCTGAGGGAAGAACTGCAGAAGGTCGACCGAGAAAAGACGCCTTGGCTGATTGTTCTCATGCATGTTCCGATCTATAACAGTAATGATGCGCACTACATGGAGGGCGAAAGCATGCGAGTGGTGTTTGAGAGTTGGTTTGTTCAGTACAAGGTCGACGTAATCTTTGCTGGCCACGTCCATGCTTATGAAAGATCGGTATAGTCTTTATCTCCACACTTGTGTGATTCAGTTCCTTTCTGATTTAAGGGAAAGAAAAAGAAATGGAAAAAAAAAAAGGCAAGGAGGGGTCCACCTGGTGCCAAGTGCAGTCAATTATTAAAGTAGAAAAATGCCAAGTAATGGATTATCTGTTGTAAATATTTGAAATCCATAATATTCATTCGTCATAAGGGATATGTGCGAAAATGATCCTTTTAAAAGTCAGTTATTGATGGAGCTAATGTGCCATGCCTTGGCAGAGCATTCTGCACACTATCTCTTCTCAATTGTCACATAATAGTTCTTGATTGGACAAAATATCTATTGTCACCATTCTATAATAACATATTTCATTAGGCTAGAATGGATTTTCACGTCTTTTTTTTCCTTCGTATTTCAGTATAGAATCTCGAATATTCACTACAATATCACAAGTGGTGACCGTTATCCTGTGCCAGACAAATCGGCTCCTGTTTACATAACAGTTGGAGATGGAGGAAATCAGGAAGGTCTTGCTGGAAGGTAAAAGAACCTTTTCTCTCTCGTCTTCTATTTATTCTTTTCCTCGTGTTTCCGGTTTTGGGAATACATAAAGTTGATGAGTTAAAATGAAGTTGTCGAAAGTGTCTCCTTCAGGTGTAACACAAAAGAAATTGCGTCTGAAACGGCCATGTTTAATGATTAGTTTTGTGGGTACGTTAGGTTCTTGGATCCTCAACCAGACTACTCTGCATTCCGAGAAGCGAGTTATGGCCACTCGACTTTAGAGATTAAGAACCGGACTCATGCATTTTACCATTGGAACCGCAACGATGATGGTAAGAAGTCAGCAACGGATGCCTTTGTTTTGCGCAACCAGTACTGGTAAGTGTAATCTAAGGTAGGCTATTGAACAAATATATGAAAGTAGATATGATTTCCCTATACTCCTAACAGAATTAAGAAATGTGCTACAAGGACCAAATGATGTGTCAACAATGTATCATGATATATTTGGTTGAAATGGCCAATAAAAGATGAGAAAGGAACTATCAAAGTAGTCAAAATGTTGTTATACATGTTGGTGTTTTTAACTTGAGAGAAGTGTCAAGGATCCCAACTCTAATCTCAACTTTTTGATTCCAACTCACGGGATGGTATCTTGTGTCTTGAGTAAACCCAAAATACATTATGCCATCGAATTACATTTAATAGGTAAGTTTGTACCCTTTTACAGTCAACACTATATGAGTCTATGACCTTTGAAATTACCAAAGTGAATAATAATCATTGGTTTTAAAAGGCTACATATTTATGCCATCGAATTACATTTAATAGGTAAGTTTGTACCCTTTTACAGTCAACACTATATGAGTCTATGACCTTTGAAATTACCAAATTCACTTTAGCAGTGGTGATTTGATGCTATAAATTTTCAGTAATCAAAGCTAAGGGTCCTGCGATTTATAATTTCAAATTTTAGTTTTGGTGGTACAAAATATTCGATTTTTTTGTTTTTTTTTTTTTCTTAAGGTAACAGAATATATGAAATTTGATATAAACTAAAATGACAGAATTGGTATTGTGATGTGGTCTATTTTTGCATCTTTACCTTTAAACACAATTATAATTTGTATTTAATTAAGGAATAATCTGAACAGTCGTGAGTTTTGGTTAAACTGCAGGTCGAGCAATCAGAGGAGGAGAAAGCTGAAGAAGCATTACCTAAAGAGCGTTGTGGGAGGGACCACTATTTAAATGATGAGATTATAAATGCCATTTAATTTTCCAATCCTAAAATGTATTATATATGACTACGTCGAGCATTATTATTAATTAGCTGATAATCTCATTACGATTGTGCTCTACTGTTGATCTTAAAAAAAAAAAAAAAGGTGTCTTCATTTTTCTATTTCTAGCACTCTGGCAATGTGCTATGGAATTTCAATTGTGCGTCTGTTTCCACCACCATTTTATCCTCAAAAAAAAAAAAAGGTAATAAATTCTCTCTAGTCCCTTCTTCTGTTACTAATTATTATTATTATTAGTATTATTATTAAATTAGACGTGTCATGGTCGGGTCTTGATTTTATGGTACATTTTTGTTTAGAAAAAAAATTTTTTTTTTGAAAGACTTAAAATGGTATTAAATTGTCATTTTATGCAAAATGCTACTTTTCGTTGAAGTGGAAATTTTAAATAACTATTTAGTTCCCTTTTTTAAACTAATTAAAATTTCCACTTCATTGTGCTCTTTTATATAGGTCTTTCATTGTGCTCTTTTCTGAACCACTTTTGCAAGAAGCGAGGCCTCGTATGTGTAAGTTTTGGGTAGAAAAAAAGGTGCCTCTATAGGCACCCATTTCTTATTCCTAAATTAGCTATTAATAAAATTACTTTTAAATACAAAAGTATGTTGAAAAAAAAACCCCTCATTACACACCCATTTTTTTTTAAAAAAAAAAGAGAATTTCTCTAGTGTTCTTTAAAAAAAAAAAAAAAACAAACAAACACGGGCGTTTTCTGCTTGTCAGTTGTAAGATTTGTATTATTTTTTTAATTTAATTTGACTTTTAACCAGATTTAATACAGGTCTTACGGTTGATAAACAGAGAACATTGGTGTTCTAAAAAAAAAGAAACACCAGAAAGTCCTTTAAAAAATATTATCTTGCATAAGAAAGTATTACAATTTATTTTGAGATCATAACTTTTTGAATCACTTATTAATATTTGACGAGAATAATTTTTATATCTTATATTATAGGACTTTTTTCACTTAAACAAAGTTGGCATACTTTCAACGGAAGTAACATGATTAAATTTTTTATATAATTTATTCGGTCATATAATAAAAATGTAAGAACAACACATGAAAAGCCAAAAAAAAAAAAAAGAAAGATAAATGGTTGAAAAAATGGTAACTTTCATTGGTTTATGGGTAGAAAAAGAAAAAACTATACAAGTTAGATGTAGGGACTTTTTTGGAATTTTAGGAGGGGTGTAAGAGGAAACAATTAAAATTTAAAATTTAATTAAGATGGTTTAAGAAAGAGTATGAAAAGTAGAATGATAGGACGCGTCCATATAAAAAAAGAAAAAGTTTAGTGAGATGGAATTTGTTAGCTTGCACGTATAAATTTTAAGTTGTTAGTTCAGTGAAACAATAAAATAAAGACAAAGTGGAGCTGACATAAAACCATGGATAAATTTATCGTCATCTATATGCTGCGCACTAAAATTTTAATTTGACATTTAAGACCCCAAACTTTATAATCCTTGATAATGCAGTACGATCAATAAAGGACGTCAATTAATGGACAACAATCAAGGCCCCCAAAATGCCAAAATTTTAAAAGTACATGGAGGGGAGGACATAGAATAAAATAGAGCAAAATAATAATAATATTAATATTAATATTAATAATAAAGTTCTATCTTAATTCTGGTAGAAAATTTTTTGTAGTTCTCAGAAACCACTTTCTACACAAAAAGAAAAACAAAATGTATGGAAGCTGAATAAAACCCGCTGTAAATGTAACGTCAATGAAGTGATAAAGTTGGTTAAAAAAAAAGTGAACTACGCGCATCTCCAACCATAAATCTGGCTGGTATTTTCCATGAAACTTCACTACTCTATTATAACTGGTGTTATGAAACAATTATGTACACCAATCAAGCGCTTACCCTCACAAACACAAGATGACAGGATTATTAAGCACCAAGTAGACCATTTTATGTCCTTTTTATCATTATCCATAGACACTCGGATAATATATACTCCAAAATATCGAGCGTTCCTCGTCAGCTATAGCTGTATAAGATAGATCGTCATCAGTCAAGAGTCGCGCAAAATTGGTTGTGGCATCCACTTGAGATGCAAATTCAGTCTTCCGGATTTCGCTTCATCTAGCTGGAAGGAGTCTTTGTACTCCCCTTCCAGAAGCACCCTTGTGAGTGTTAAGATGCATCTTCCCATATAATCCTACAAAATTTATGAATTTATAGATAATCACATATTAGAATGTCATGTAATCTAATCGAACTAGGCGAAATTTTAGTAACAAACAGATCAATCGATCGCGACTTTTTACCTTCCCAAAAGTGTCGTGATCATAGACTTCAACAATTAGCATGTCGTGTAATCCGTCCTCGACAACAAAGTCGAACGTTTGGCTCCAAACAGGATTCAAGCTGTCATTAACAACCTGAGAAAGAAAGAAATAACCTTTAACAATCAAGAAAACCATCTAACTAGAGATCATAACTATCTATATGCATGGATTTAAGAATGGATGAGTGGGAACATAAGAGATCAAGAAACAATTAAGAAATAATGCAGGATGCAGAAGAATGGTGGAAATGCTTCCATGAAATCATCAGTAATAGGCATCCTTTGATCATTTCACTATTTTTAGTTTTTCCTCAACCATGTTTAGAGCAGAAGTTAATAAAAACACAAGGAAGATTTCTTTTAGTATCTGAAGCTTACCCTAGTTTTGTTTTTCGTTCCAGCTTTCTTCAATGTGAGTGACACATAAGGATCAGCCTTCCCCACCAGATCAGCAGGAGGCAAGTCTTCAGCAGATATCACGGTGACAGAGAGTACACCTCTGACAATAACCTCCCTTTTCTTCTGAGCGATTTCCTTTTCATTTTCTGTAACTTCTGTTCCATTCGCCCCTCTTTTGAGGACCTTCTCCAAAGAGGTCATCGAGAAGTTGGAACTAAAGGGGTTGGTAAAGCCATTCTCCATGCCAAATGGACAGTACAAGAGCTCCAAATGCACCTAAGGTAATAAGAAGAAAGATTAAAACAAATGAAACAAACCTATAAATATCCATTTCAAACCACTTGTGTCTCTCTCTCTGTGTACATATGTTGATAAACAGGATAGATTGCAGTGAGTAACATTAACTAGAGCTCTAGTTTATCTACATATCAATTTGGTCGCTTAACTTCTAAATCGGATATAATACTCCCCCTTCCTGGATAAAACAGTCAGCAAATTATAATTAAATACATTGATTGCAAGATGACGAAGAATATATGCATTCAATCACACACATTAATTTATGCGTCTCAAGAAAGACAGCTTTTGTCAATTTTCGTTACTGCTTAAGAATTTCAAAATGACGAAAACTCCAATAACATGTTTCATTACAGTAAAAAAAATGAAAAAAAAAAATGAAAGAATACGGTCAGAATCATTCTCATTACCTGCCCTCTGTATTTTGTATCTCTCTGAACATCCAAATCTTTAACCAGTTTCAACCATACATCCTTTACTTTACCAGGCTCAAGGTCGCTTAGCCTTACATGAGCGCATCCAAGGAGCTCAGATGACTGAACCCCCTCACTGTCATAAATTTTCACCGCCAAGTGCTGAGTGGAAGCATCTTCAACAATAAATTCAAAATGTTCGTTCCAGATTGGATTCAAATCGTTGTTCTGGACAAAGAATAAAAGAATCTGTTAAATGAGTTTAAAGGGGTGAACGAAGATATAACAGAAGCGCAGAGTGAACCCTACAATAGTTTTGCTGGTTTTCATTCTGTCACGTAGAGGCCGGATGTAAAGTACGGCATAGGGATCTGATTTCCCAACTAGGTCTTTATTTGTCAACTCCTTTGCCTGCACAAGCTTCACCTCCAATGTCCCAACTGGCTTCAATTCCAGATCACTAAACACAAAGAAATAAATACGTGAATAAGAAATACCCAAAATTACGAACCAAAAAAAAAAAAAAAAAAAAACATCATTGTAAAGACAGACGAGAATGAAAATCTTCTCTCTTCTCTACACATCTTTGTGTGTGTGTGTGTGTGTGTGTGTGTGTGTGTGTGTGTGTGTGTGTCGTTAAGAAGTATCTGTACACATGTCGTTAACAAGTATCTGTACACTTCTCTGCAGCACATTAAAATCTACCAGACCACAAACTAATAAAATAAAAAACTAAAAAATGTCATCCTGTTTCAGCTTTACCTGTAATCCCCAGGCAAAATGGTAACAATTTTTCGAACAGGCCATGTCAATGAATCTTCGATAGCATCTCGTATTGTGCCCTGTGAGAATATGTTGACCTCTTAATTAGACCAAAGGTACAAAATAATTCTGATTAATCCAAATACCTTTGAAAGACTAGAACTGATGTATTTATTTATTTATTTTTTTCCTGGCAAAGGCAATTTGGCTACAAGAAAAAACATTAAGTACCCAAGTACGGTAATATGAACAAACTCAACAAACTGAAAAATCATTTTCAGATAATCAAATTATAGATTACACTGAAATTCCTCCAATAGTCAACCAAACTACAGATTATACTAAACTTGACACTTTTTTTTGGCATATGCTTCTTATAATCACCTCATGTGAACCATATTTCATCTGTATGTGAACTTTGATACCAGAACAAAGGAAGTCTAGAGATGAAATCTTTCCCGACTTGTCATTTAATGCACAAGTAAGCTTGACTTTAATGTTCTGCAGATGCTTTGCTCTAAACCATCAAGATATTGCAAATTTTCCCACTAAACTAAGTTTTAAGCCTGAGATATAAATCGCAATCAAAGAAATCTGCTTGTATCTTTTCTAGGTTTAGACAATGTCACATGTACCATAAGATTAAAGAATTTAAAGTTGCTTACACTTGAAAGGGGAAACAAAAATCTGAGAATGTTGAAGCATATGCATGAATTTGTAGATTTCAGCATTGAATTTGCATGAATGTATAAAAAAAGCAATCTTAAACTTCCTCCAGCAGATATTTTATGAGATAACACAACGAAAACTTGGACACTAAGATCTAAATTTTGGTTTAAAAAATAAAGACAACAACAGCCAAAACAATAATAAGCGCTGTATTAAATTAGTGAACTTTGGGTTGTCACCAAACCTCAATTGCATCATAAAGCCCAGGAATTGATGAAATGTCACCACCCACAACTTTAAGCGTAAAATCTAAATCTTTCTGCAGATAAAAAATAAATGTCAGCAAAGAGACAAGTAATTATTGAGTATAGAAAAAAGATGGACACACTATGCACATATAGGCATATTTTGTGCATATGCATTTGTGTTAAAGAGCCAGAGAGATTACACGTGGAACGGACATTATTACTGCACATAATTTCTTTTACCAACACAAAATCCGTACTTCGCTTCATATCTGACCAAAAAAGTGAGGCTTTAGAATCTTTATTATCTAGAAACTGGTTAACACTCCCCCAACCCAGCAACACTTGGCAAAATGGTCTACACTCTTATCAGTCAAGTTGCCAATTGACAGGATTGCTAAAGGCACAAAGATTTAAACCATTCAAGCTTTATTACACCAGCCAATGCAAAAATGATTGGAATAAACTACCTGTTTATAGGCGTACGTACTCTTAATCTACAGGTTTATCTGAATCAAACTTTCTTTCTCAGTGTGTAAATTGTCTGCAACTTCACTACCAAAATCTTAAACGACGTACCTTTTCTCTCAAAGAATAGCAAACAGCTCCAAAGCACGGTAACTCATCAACCAGAGGCTTGAATATTAACCTGAAAACTCCAGTGAATCCAATGTTTTTAACCTGAATGGAAACGAAATAAACCATTCTGTAAAACCAAGACGAAAACGAAATCACTTGCAAATGTACTTGGATTAATTGAGGTCATTGCCTCGCTAGCCATCCAATTAGCATAATAACGACAAAAATTGAGGAAATATTCTTTTCTTGAAAATTCAAATATTGAACCAGCTCAATGAAAGTTATTGACATAAATGATGTTAAAAGATGTACAAATATGTCTAGCAGTTTCATACTACCATAGAGAAATTGTCACATAAATTCCAATTTTCACTTTCCAGGTTCTCATACTAAAACATAAGGCTAAAAGTGCATTGCCAATGCAAACTTTGACACGAGAAAAGAGTCTATACAAGTTGAACTCTTGAGGATCTTTATACTCTTCGGTTGGACTTGTGAAGCAAGACTTCACCGTGAACACAATTTTTTAAGAAACAACATTGGAGAACAAGCACTGGCTGAATCTTAGCCATTGATAATAAGAAATACGTGGCAGTAATAAATTAATAACCAGTCCAGCTTACTAAAGAGAGACAAGTATGCAATGACTTATAGATACCTGAACAGGTAGGCCAACACCAAGTAAAGTTTTAATATCTAGAATAATGCTCGGGTTTCCGTCCCACTTCATTTCCAAGTCCATGATAACACAATCTCCTTCATCTTCAACAATTGTGACTCCTAAAGAAGAAAATGATTCACATAAGAATCCCAATATTGATGAGAACAAAAACTTGTAGAAGAAAATGATTCACATAAGAATCCCAATATTGATAAGAACAAAAACCTGTTAAAGAGGACATTTAGAGTTATTCCTTCAATGTCAATTCAGTGACATTAACACTTACATTAAAAAAACCAAAAACAGATTCAACTTTCAAGATTCACCCTTTTTATACAGTAACTATTTGTACTTCAAAATTCACACACACAAAAAAAAAAAGGAGCAAAAACATAAACGAGAAACCTTTAAAAAAGCTACATAATATCCTTGGAAAAAGTGTCCATTAAGCGAATGTAATATAATAGTGGAAGGTAAAAGAAATCCAATTTGTTAAAAGCAAAATTAAACAAACCTGTAAATTGTGGAGCCACAGTGCCAAGAGTAAACTTTGAAAACTTGAGAGATGCCAGTATAATAGGTCTATATTGCTCAAGAACCGGCCCAACATTAGTCTTTATCAGCTCAGACGCTGCCTATACACCCACAAATTTAGTAATAACCACCAAATTTAAATAAAAAAAATTCGTATATATATATATATATATCTATATATAAACCCCACCAAAAAGAAAAGGCAAAAAATATCCAGAAAGAGTTTACCTCATTAACATAGGGCCAGATCTTCGAAAGATGCTGATTCAGCCATTTCAACTGAAGAAAAAAAAAAAAAAATATATATATATATATATATATTAATTCTACACGAAATCTTTTAAGAGAAAGAGATTGAAGCGAAAGTGAGAGAGAGAGAGAGAGAGAGACTCAACTTCTGCCACTGAGTGAAGGAGACCCAAGAAGGATAATACTCAGAAGGCAAGATCTTTCTGGAATCTTCCACGGTCATCCGAGCAAAAGCGGCAATGGTGGCCGCTAATTCGGAGCGGCGTTTGGAGCGGTGATTCTCGCACTTCACGAAGCCCACGATCGCCGCCAGACCCACCGTGATTCCCAGAAACAGGCCCAGAAAGAACGCCATTTTTGAGTTCTCTGTAGTACCTTAGAAGCAAAGAAAAGCTCTTGAGATTTTTGGAGCTAAACAACAAAAGAAGAAAAAGAAAAAAAAAAAAAAAAAGAAATAACAAGAGAATGGGTTTTGTGGGGTTAACCCAGAATTTGGATTTATTAGTACGTTGTTGGCTGACCTTTTGTTTTTCAGTGATCGCAGCTGTGGTTTTTATTTTTATTTTTATTTTGTCTTGATCTTTTTTTCTTTTTAGTTTTGGTTGTCATGCGTCCGAAAGTGGCAAAGTTTGCCGACAGTATGCGTGGACCTTACTCTTTGGGCAAGAATGGTTATTATGTGTTTTTGTTGTGTTTTTTTGGTCAAAATGGCAATGCATTGTATTTTGAAGTTTGTTTCGGGAATTATTATTATTTTTTTGGTCAAAATATTATTATTATTTTAAGAAATGGTGAAATTGAGGGATATGAACAAAAGTCGGGTGTGAAGGTGATGTTGACAATACAAAAAGGATTTAGAGAATATTTTTGGTGGAAGAAAAGTGGAGAGGAAATTGATTGGTTATTGTGGTGCTTGATATTGACAATCATTTTGATAGAAATCATTTTTGAGTAAAATTAATGTTAATTACCCTAAAAAAGAGTAAATTTTAGTTGTCCTGTATGTATAGATAAAGTGTAGTATTAATAGTTATTTTTTTGAACACGAAAACCACTTTAGAATTAAACAGTCAAATCGGCAAGTACAACCGAGGATACAAAGTAAGGGATCATATAAACCCCAACAAAATCATGTGAACAATTAAAACCAAAGGAAGCTAAAACATGAGCAACATTATTACCACTCCTATTTATATGAGAGCACTCCCACCTCCCCATAGAGATAATAACCGAACAATGTCCTCTATAATAACACCTTCTTCGCCCATCGTTAAGCTTTCCTTGACCGCTTGAACTACACGGACAGCATCAACTTCGGCCACGCTGATGGATAACCCCTGCTCTTGTGCGAAAATTAGGCCTTCCCGAAGGGCCATGCATTCAGCTAAAAAAGGTGAGAAAGAACCCGCAATCCGCTTCGCCAGACAAGCACATACTATTCCTTCCCCATCCCTGATGACAGCGCCTATCCCAATGGAACTCATACCCTCTCGAACTGCCGCATCAGTATTAAGCTTCAGAAGTCTAGCTGCCGGAGGTTTCCAGCGTACTTCACTAACAGGCACCGTAGTCCGATGTTTGGCCGCCGGATCCCAACAACTCTGAAAATCAGCAATTGTCCGCCCAGTTGTACCTAGGATCTCCATCGGCTCCCGACATACTCGGTGATGTACAAATTGATTCCGAGCCGCCCAAATCGCCCACGCCAGTACACAGAAAATTTCAAGATCCTCTCCAATTGCTTCTTTGCTAAACATAACGCATAGAGCTTCAAAACCTCCAGTGTTGAGAGGCTCTAACTTGTGCCAAAGGGCACTCACTTCCCACACCTGAATAACAGCAGGACACATCCATAGAGCATGCCAAGTAGACTCCTCCTCCTCACCACAGCACTGACATCTCGTTGCACAATTAATCCCCCTCCTTGCTAAATTGGCAAAGGTTGGTAAAAAACCGGAAGCTGCCCTCCACATGAAATTCTTGATTTTATTCGGGATATGAAGATCCCACAGTTTCCTCCGCCACACACTATCCCCTCTCCCTCCAAAACTACTAGGCGAATTTCTTAGACCCATGGCTAGCTTGTAGCCGGCACGAACAGAATAGAGCCCCTTAGAATCATAATGCCACACCCAGAGATCTTCACTAGAGCCACAACTCAAAGGCATGTTGAGAATAATTTCTTGATCAATAGGGAGAAAAATATGACGAATTAGCTCCCGGTTCCATTGCCTATTAATAATAAGATCTTCCACCAACCAATCTTCAGTTTCTTCAGTCACTGCCGTAATTGGACGGAATGAATGAGGTCTAGGGATCCAAGGGTCCCTAAAACATCGAATGGATTTTCCAGAACCAACACGTCTACGGATGCCACTCTTCAACAGTTCTCGTCCCCATAATATACTACGCCAAGTATATGAGGGGTTGTGTCCAATATAAGCATCAAGAAAATCACCCTTTGGAAAATACTTAGCCTTAAAAATCATGGCCACCAAGGAGGAAGGTTTTGAAAGGATTCGCCAACACTGCTTCGCCAGAAGTGCTTGATTAAACGCTCCCACATCACGAAAGCCCATACCCCCATCTCTCTTAGGACGACATAATAGCTCCCACTTTGCCCAATGAATCTTCTTCTCAGTGCCGTTGCCGCCCCACCAGAACCGTGAAATCATAGCTTGAATCTCCTGACAAAGAGTTTGAGGGATCCGAAATACACCCAAGGTATACGTGGTAGTAGCTTGGGCCACTGCTTTAATCAAGATTTCCCTTCCTGCCATAGAGAATAGCCTTCCTCTCCAAAGCTTGAGCTTCTTAAAAACACTATCTTTGACTGCATTAAAAATAGCCCGTTTGTTCCTACCGACAAAAGAGGGCAACCCAAGGTACTTATCATACGAGCGACTATTCTCATCAAGCTGCAAACACCCCTTAACCTCATCTTTCGATTCTTCCCTAGTGTTTGGACTGAAAGTAATTTTTGACTTAGCAAAATTGATCACTTGCCCCGACGCCTTCGCATACATCTCAAGGATCTCCATAATTGTCCTTGCATCATCTTTCCTAGCTTTCCCAAAAATAATAGAGTCATCAGCGAAGAGGAGATGGCTTACCTTTGGTGCTCCGCGAGCAACTGCAATCCCTGCTAACCTTCTAGAAACCTCCGCTTGCTTGAGTAATGCAGTAAGTCCCTCCGCACATAGAAGAAATAAGTAAGGTGAAATAGGGCAACCTTGGCGAAGCCCCCGACTTGGCCGAATCGAACAACGAGGTTCATTGCCCATCATAAAGGAAAGACTAGCTGAGGAAACACATTTCATGATTAACCCTCGAAATCGTTGCCCAAATCCAACTTTCTCCATCATCCCTTCAAGGAAAGGCCACTCAATTCTATCATAGGCCTTGCTCATATCTAGTTTCAAACCCATGAAGCCCACATTGCCGCTAACCTTACGTCGGATGGAATGGAGGACCTCAAAAGCCACAAGCACATTGTCAGTAATTAGCCGACCCGGGACGAAAGCACTTTGTTCTTGAGAGATAATCAAAGGGAGAACACGTTTCAATCGATTAGCCAACGCCTTGGATATAACCTTGTAAGAGACATTACAAAGGCTTATCGGTCGATAATCTGACACCCTCCTCGCTTCCTTAATCTTCGGGATAAGAACAACATTAGTCGCATTCATGTTTTGGAAAGGGGCATTATCATTGAGAACCCACAAGCACATATTAGTCAAGTCATCTCCTAAAATATCCCAATTCTTTTGATAAAATGTCGCATGGAATCCATCCGGCCCCGGGGCTTTGGTAGGTCCCATAGCAAAGAGAGCTTGATGGATCTCCTTCCTCATGAAAGGCTCCTCCAACATAGAACACATTTCAGGAGATAAACAAGAGGTCACTGCTTGTGTTACGGACTCTATATCCAAAAAACTCGGCATGGATAACGTGAATATCTCAGTAAAATACTTTTTTATCTCCGCAACAACCTCATGGTCACTCGTCACCCATCTCCCATCACTCTTCTCAAGACCTTTGATTTCATTTTTCTTCTTCCTTTGAGAAGCTTTTGAGTGAAAGAATTTAGTATTCTTATCACCCCCCCCCCCCCCTTAACCATTCAACCCGAGAGCGTTGACGCCAGTAGTATTCTTCCAGCGCTAACAATCGATCTTGCTCTACCATTCCCAAAGCCGTCTTCGATTATAGCCCAAAGCAGATGCATTTCGTATCCTCTCAATTTCCTCATGTAAATTACGGACCCGCCGCGTGATGCGTCCGAATTTTACGCGGCTCCACCCACTTAAGTCTCGACCGCAACTCTGAAGCTTCCTCCCAAAACCATCACAGTCCCCCACCGATCCTGTAGTGCCCCATGAGGTCCTCAAGGTATCCTTAAAATCCTCATCAGTCATCCAGAAAGGTTCAAACCGGAACCACTTCCTCTTCTTGGGCCCCCTCCCGGCCCTATTTCTATCCCGAACCAACTCTAGCCACAATGCTCTATGATCACTGTCGTAGAAATCCATATTGCGAACACCATAGTATGGGAATAGATTAATCCATTCATCACACCCCAGAGCCCGATCAAGTCTTTCACGAATATGAGCACCCCCTTCCTGCCCATTATCCCAAGTAAATTTAGGACCTACAAAACCCAAGTCTACAAGATCACAGCTCTCCACTGTATCCCGGAACTGATTCATACTGGGATAATATCTATTGTTTCCACCCTCCTTCTTTGAAAGAAATAAGATTTCATTGAAATCACCAGCTACAACCCAAGGGAGGTTAGAGAGAGACTTTAATCGTAACAGTAACGTCCAAGAGTGATGCCGATCACTCCTAGATGGATTGCCATAAAAACCGGTAAATCTCCACCACACACCATGGGGGAAGCGAACATGACAGTCAATGTGGGACTGAGAGTAGCTCTGTATATGAACTTCGACCTCTTCCTTCCACATGAGCATAAGACCTCCACTCCTACCACTACAGTCAACATAAAAACCACCATGGAAACCACACCTTCTCTTTACTGACTCTGCAGCTTTAGAACGTAACCTTGTTTCCATAAGGAAAGCAAGACTAGGGGAAGTATCACGGATAAGCATCCGAAGTTTATCAAATGCACGGGGGTTCCCCAAGCCCCGCACATTCCAAGATATAAGACTCATGGCGTCCGGCGGGGTTGCGCCGCAACCTCCACCGATATCGCAAGGCTCGTTTCCTCACCAAGCACCAGCCGCTTCCTATTCCCCCACCACCGAATCACTTCCTGCTGACACCTCCTTCCTCTTCTCCACCACCCTTCTCTCAGAACCTGAAGAAACACTAGGTCGCCGACCTCGTTTAGCCTTCACACCTCGCCCACCGTTCTTATGCTTCTCCTCTCCATCACCTGCCGAGAAAGAGAACAATCCACCATGTGGGCTATCCTTGTCCAGCAAAGCTCCCTCATCATTACCCAAAGCCTCATGCAGCATTCCTTCTCCATTTTCCACGTTAGCAACTATTCCCATGCAAATTGCATTAGAGCCATGCACGTACAAAGAACTATCAGACCCTTCACAAACATCCCTTTTGCATTTCAATCCCTTACTTGCCACGTCATTCATAATAGCCTTTGGCCTTACCAAATAATTGTTTGTTTCCGGAGATAACGCCCTAACCGTATTCTGCGCCACATCCGTCCCAGAAACTGATTTTGGAACATTCCCACAATGTGACATTGACTTCGCCAGATTTTCAGTAACTGCAATCACATCCACCAAATCACGTTGTTGTGATCCTGAAACTAAGGGCGAGATTTGCGGAATCTCCATTCCTCGAAGCGGACGAGACAGATTATCGCCGTGGGTGCGAGCCGGCCTCCGTTCTACCCGGCGGTGACTTCCACCACCCATTCTAGGTGCTCTCAACCAACTGCCATAAGGAAGGATCGATAGATCTGTCACAACAGCCACCCCTTCAGCCGGACATTCACGGGTTCCATGGCCAAACTTCCCACAGCCATAGCAGAAATCCGGCAACTTTTCATACCGTAGATCCGTCCAAACTAGATATTCACCATCACCCAATATGATTTTGACTTGGCGACGAATCGGTTTAGTGATATCAAGGACCACCCTTACACGCACATACTGACCCCAGCATCGTCCTTTATCATCTTGTTGAACCGACACCGTACTACCAATAATATCACCAACCATCTCTCCAATTCGTGATAACCTTCCTTCTAACGGAAGATTATGTAACTGGACCCAAAACTTTGAATAACAAAAATCATCGCTATCCGCCATATCACCGTTCTCTAATGGCTTCAGAACAACAAGCGCTCGATCAGAACTCCAAGGTTCCATATCCAGAACCCTATCTCGATCACGAACACTGGCAAAAGAGAAGAAGAATACATCCTTCGCCACTTCCCGTGACTCTACACCAGGCATCCGCCAAATATCAATCATCGTTGATTGAAAGAATCGTTTGTTATATGGTTTAGATGATAACAACTTACCCAACAGGCCACATTTCATGGCTTTTCGTCCTTCCTCCAACACTGACTCATCAACTCCAACAACATCCTCTTCTTCCTCCTCAATAGAAAAACTTTTCCAGCGGTTTGCAATATCCTCCATAGAAGGAGACTTAACGAAATCACCACTGAGATAAAAGAAAAAGAAAAAGAAAAAACTCACACACACCGGCGAGTGTAACCTCTCACAGCGTCTTGAGCAGCAGGGAAGCTACCAAGGGGCTGGAGAGAATTTGTATTAATAGTTATTTCAATATTTATCTATCAATATATATTATTGTTTTAACCGTAAAATATTAATTCAACGGTCGTAATAAATTAAATAATTGATAAAAAAAAATTTAATGCAATTAATGACATTAAATTCTTATCACGTCACGCCATTAAATTTCTATATTTAATGATAACTACTAATGGAAACATAACCATTTGAAAACTCATCTATATAAATATATATATATATATATATTTATATTTATATATATGAAAAATACTCAAAACTTGCTATGTTTTTTTAAATATCATTTTTGCTTATCTTATTAGGCAAATGTTCAAGAACTTCTGTGTGTTTATAAAATTAAACTCAGAAAGCCTCTAAAATACAATTGAAACATTATTAAATCAAAATATTAAATAAAATCAATTTTAAAAATTAAACTACTAAAATAATTAAAGTATTTGTTTGATTGAAGTATTTAATTAAACATTTTAAAAAATTATTTAGTTAACTTTTTATTTAAAGTAACACTTAAATAGATTGGGAAGAGTAATCTTAGGGCAAAAATGATAAATGTAACATATAAATGGGCAAAAATGATATTAGGGCAACATATAATTGGTGTTTTGGATATTTACCCTTATAAATGTAATCAGTGGCGGACAGAGGTGAGGCCCGGGGGCATACGCCCCCTGGATTTTTAGTTTTTCATTTTTGGCCTATGGTTTTTCAAAGAGATTTTAAACATGCCCCCTGTTAATAAAAATTTCAAATATACCTCTAAAAAATCTAATCTCAACTTTTTTTGTGGCTTTCTGATTATTGTTTCTTTGGACTTTTCCTATTAAATCTTATACTTCTGAATATACCAAATTGAATAACTTTTTCTAATTTACTCTTACGAAAATATTTTTTCTTCCAAATTGGTCCCTTCTTAAATATTTTTTTCATACAATCTTTATTATATTAAAAGAGAGCCTCATAAAAAATTTTAAAATGACTCATTAAAATAATATTGCTAAAATGTGTCCCTAATTTAGAATTTTTTTTTTCAAATAACTCTCTCAATTGCTATGAAACAC
The DNA here is from genome assembly GCF_000414095.1 of Morus notabilis. Taxonomy (NCBI): domain Eukaryota; kingdom Viridiplantae; phylum Streptophyta; class Magnoliopsida; order Rosales; family Moraceae; genus Morus; species Morus notabilis. The sequence goes on along the minus strand of NW_010361196.1, from coordinate 220,418 downwards.
AGTTTCTCTAATTTTTCCTTGTTGAAGTAATAAAATCTTTATTACTAAAAAAAACTAAACTCTTTAAAATTTTAAATTCACGTATCATAAAGTTTAATAAATTGATCAACATGCACATGCATGATATTATTCCAATTAGTTAGTAGCACGTTAAAGGAAAAAAAAAGAAAAGAAAGAAAAACTAGTTAATAGTATTAGGAGTTGAGTTTGTTACCGTTTTTAACATTTTCAATATTTTTATTTTATGTCCTTCTGAAACAAAATCATGGCTCCGCCACTGAATGTAATATATATGTTGTTAGCGTTTATGTTATGTCACGCCCCCCAAACGGGGTGGGTGACGTGGAGCTCGATTAGGGGTTAATAAAGCAAATTCCCAGATGAACCCTACTCAACTGCATTAAAATATAAATAAATTACAGTATTCCGGAGCCTCTGACACACAGGGCTCCACCTCACAGGACATACAGGATCGTACATACATGGTCATATAAATAATCATTACAACAGACATCAACTACAGTCTAGTTAATCCAAAATATTACATATGTTTACAGAATTTCTCAAATTCCTTACATTTGTCCAAGAGGATGAACTCAATCCTCACTTGCTTCCAACAGTAGCACAACTCAGTTGCTCTGTAGCAATTGTCCAGCTACTGTGCACTGCTCCTAGAATCTCCTGAGAGGGGTTTAATACATTTGAAATATAAAACGTGAGCGAAAGGCCCAGTATGATATAATTTGAAATGAACGTTATAAATAAATGAATAATAAGTAAGCAAGGAAACAAATAAATGAATAAGTAAATAAAATAAGACATTCAGTTTCAACAGACAGCCGGAACCTCACATCTTTTTTCTCAAAGGAAATATTGTTGGTTGCCGAATCGAATCCGGCTGCGGAAGCGCGGTGGTGCGGGGAAGAGGCGGATCGTGTATAACAAAAATTTTCATAAAACTTTTGAGATACTCTATAGATTATATTAATTTATGCACGAATAAATTAATCTCATTAACTTATATATATCAAGAACTCAATCAGGAAAAATACCTGGAAGCCGACTCGGATGATAACTTGAGTTCTTTGACCACGAACAGTCCTTGCTCCAATCTTTGTGTTTAGAAAACCAATGTCTTCCACATCAATTCCTAGAATCCACGAAGACGTGTGTGTGGGCACACATGAGACAAAACGGGTTACAATAAACACTCGAATTTCCACAAACACCATCACATGCACGATGTGGAATTTTTGGAGAAAATTTTTTTCCTTCCTTTCTCTCTTGAGAATTTCGGCCAGCCTTAACTCTTAGGGCTGAAAAATTGTTTTCAAAATTTTATAGAGAAATTTCGGCTACCTCTAAAATTAGGGCAAAAAACCATTCCGAAAATTGTCTCAAAAATAGTATTTATAGAGTAGAAGTCAAACTTCTAAAAGGAATCCAATCTCTATCTCTAAGATAAAGCTTGTTAATTATCTCCTATTTGAATTTTAAACCAAATCTCCTCTTTTCCTCTATCCTATATG
>NW_010361196.1:206154-218045 GCF_000414095.1 Morus notabilis | reverse complement strand
GAATCCGTACCGAGTAAATCAAAAGACACAAATCCATAAATAAGGGTCTGTTAAGAACTCAGGATTAAGATCATCCTATATATGACCATCGGTAGACTCAATTATAATTTCTATACTTAACGGAATTATTAGAAATTCATATTATGTCTGTGTCCTTGTTCCACATAATCTCATTATGCGAAATACACTCATTCAATATCTCGCCATATTAACAGTGCGGATAACACCGTTCCATTCTAAATGGGAATGACATGTATTAATAATGTTTTAATTAAAGATTCTGAACTTTAATTAAATTCATTATGAACATTGCTTTTTGATTATTATCCTTAAACATTATCCTCTCGTATATAACACTTATATATAGTGTTTAAGGTTACATAAATAATCATGGAATTTTCATTGATATTCACAAAATATTCATAAATATATGCACATAAAATAATGAATAAACTATTTTATTAAATAAATAATAAATATCCTATTACATCTCATGCTTCTAGGACACCATTCCCAACAATTACATCTTGCACCCAAAGGATTTAAGTTTGCAATCGTTGCGGTGGACTACTACATGAAGTGGGCAGAGGCAAAGGCTCTAACTGCAACCACGGAAGCGGTCTGCACCAAATTCATGTGGGACCACATCGTATGTAGGTTTGGGGTTCCCCACTCAATAATATCCGACAACGGAAAGCAATTCGACAACGCCTCAACACGCAGATTCTGCAATAGCTTAGGCATCCGGAAAGACTTCTCGGCGCCGATCCATCCACAATTAAATGGACAAGTCGAGGCGGTCAATAAGATACTAAAGTATACCCTCAAAAAGAGACTCGACGATTTGAAGGGGAGATGGGCCGAGGAACTTCCCAAGGTCCTATGGGCATACCGAACGACGAGCCAAACCACTACGGGTGAGACACCCTTCTCTATGACATATGGTGTCGAAGCAGTGCTCCCCATAGAAATTGAAATGCCGACTCTAAGAACCGTCGTCCATAACGACGATGACAACGCGGAGGGCATGAACGGAGAACTCGACTTATTGGAAGAAAAAAGGCTCGACTCCCAACTACGTCTCGCCGCCTATCAGCAAAGAACATCGCGATACTACAATAAGAAGGTTCGGCAGAGAAGGTTCATCCCAGGAAACCTAGTGTTAAAAAGGGTAACGCAGAGCACGAAGCCCAGAAATACTGGCCCACTGGGCCCAACTTGGGAAGGGCCCTACCGCATAAGGGAAGTACTACACCCCAGTACCTATATTCTGGAGACCCTCGACGGCAAAAGGATTCAGCACCCGTGGAATGCAGAACAGCTAAGGCTGTACTACCAATAATGTATGAAATTCTTACATATCTCAATTGTACATTCTTTATAAATTGAATAAATTGATGTATTTGTAGAAAGAAAAGAATTCACCCCTTAATAACATGTCCGTTTTAAAAACCAAGGTTATATTAAACAGACATGGGGGACAGAGGTCCACGGATCACTAAAAAAATGACACGACAACCCCAAGGGGTGCAATCGGCATCAAATCCTCCGAGGAAAGACGAAGACTTAGCAAAATTCCAAGGAATTTTCTAAGACGACGACCCCAAGGGGTACAATCGACGTTAGATCCTCCAAGGAGGAAAGACGAAGACTTAGCAAAATTCCAAGGAATTTTCTAAGATGACGACCCCAAGGGGTATAATCGACGTCAAATCCTCCAAGGAAGACTTAGCAAAATTCCAAGGAGTTTTCTAAGATGAAGACCCCAAGGGGTACGATCGACGTTAGATCCTCCAAGGAGGAAAGACGAAGACTTAGCAAAATTCCAAGGAGTTTTCTAAGACGACGATCCCAAGAGGTACAATCGACGTCAGACCCTCCAAAGAGGAAACGCCAAAGACTTAGTAAAAATTCTAAGGAATTTTCTAAGAAAGCGGCAATTACAAATCAAGGTATAAATTAAATCTATTGCCTTTTATATATATAAAGTGCATATCAAATAAAAGATGTCCGGATCAACAAAGAGTTACAAACAAAAGGGAGACAGGTAAAAATCCTTCAGGCCTCGCCGCCAGTCTCCGATGCTTCACCGTCACCAGGCGGGGAAACGTTGTCATCATCAGCAGGAGGAGGAGAGTTATAAAGGAAGCTCAAGTCCCACTCAGGAGGCTCCTTCTTGATTAGGTCGACAATTTGTTGACCCGCAGATTAAAAACCTCTGGTGCGGATGTCAGTAAGCTCCTGAGAAGCCTTGAACTCCTCAATAACCTCGGTGCGCCTAGCGTCGAAAGCAAAGGCAGCTTCTGCCTCAGCTTCCCTCTTCCCCTCAGTTTTTCCCTCAGCAAAATGCTTCTCTGCTTCCCCAGCTGCTGCAGACAACTTTTTGTCAGACAGGTCCGCCCGCTCCTTAAGACTCGCGACCTCATCTCTCAACTTTTGTAGTTCATCTTCCAAACTCGCCAGCTTGGCCAAGGCCATGTCCCTCTTATCGACGGCCTCATCTAGCTTCTTTTTGGCATCAGAAACAAGGGACTGAAGCCGGGCCTCCATTTCGTCCATCTCATTTTTACGCTCCTCGACCTTGACGAGGTCAAGGAGGTTGAGAATGGAAAGGACCAGGCTCTGAAAAGTTGAAGGTCAGAAAAACAGAAATGCAAGACGATGATTTAAAAAAAAAAAAAAAAAAAAAAAAAGGGGAAGAGTCTTACATGGATCTGGAAGGAAATATGTTTTTGCTGACGGTCAACCAAAGAAGATTGGGTGGCAGCAACCCAATGTGGCTCGAGAAAAGACTCATAGAGAGCCTGAAAGACAAGGGAAAAGCGAGGAGGAAGTTTCAGCATCGCCCTGATCTTGGCATCAGATATATCCGGGACTTGGAACTTGGGGTCCATAATTTTAGCCCCCGAAATAAGCACGCGCTTTCTCGGCGCCAGCGGAATGTCGACGTCAGGAATAGGGACCGTCGGCGTCCATGTTTCTACAACCGTTGTTTTTTCCTTTCGCCTCTTTTTCCGCACAAGATCCGCCTCTGACCCCAAAGGACCCTTGGTCTTCCTGCTCCTTGGAACGTGGGAAGAAGAGCTAGCTTTCTCTTTTCCCTTCAACGGGGGCGGTTGGCTAGGCGGGGGCTGTTGGTCCAACGGTGGCTGCTGGCTCGGCCCAGATTGCTGGCTGCCAGGAAGTTGGATCCTCAAAGACGCCATTTCTATAGGAAACGACGAGATTAAGATATAGTCAGCAGTGGAAAAGCCTAAGTCACAATAAAGAAAGGCGTCGAAAGCAAAGAATACCTTCATCGTTTAGGTGAAAGTATTGACGGACGGCGTCTGAATTGGCGGGGTCTGGGAGATCAAGGATTAAACCAGCGTCGCGAAGGTTTTTCTTGGTCAGAAGCGTTTCGATATGGCGAACCTTTGACGAGAAAGAAAAAGCCTTCTCGACCCTCGCTAAACTGTTCCCAGAGAACTACGGCCAGTCCTGACTGACTGTAATACGAAAGGAATGTCAGTGGAAGGACGGAAGAAGCAAAGTCAGATAAAAGAAAGCCAAAAGACTTACCCATGTTCCCAAATGCCGCCTGCACCTGCCTTTGACAGGGCAGGCGGTCGTTGGGATGAAAGTTGAAAGGCCCCCGAATCATGAAGAACATGGGTTTCCACCCATGTGACGACGAGGGAATGCCCAGTATAAGCTTTCGAAACCTGGGCTGAGACCTCCTGTGACCACTCAAAAAATACCACCCCTCACACTTGGCGACGTGGCATAACTTATACATAAATCAGAACTCATCTACAGGGAGTTCCATATCGAATCGCTGGTGCCATAAAATCCAGGCACCAGTGAAGCAGTACCAGAAGTTTGGCGCCAGTTGAGAGGGGGAAATGCCGTAAAAGTGGCAGTATTCTTTTACAAAAGGGTGGACTAGGAGGGTCATCCCCGCGGTAACAGCTCTAGTATAGACCGGAAGATATCCGGTCGGCGGCATGCTGGTTCTAAAATGCACGTCCGGAAGAAGGTATTCGAACCACCTCCCGTCAATGCACCCTTCCTTCACAGCCCGGATGATATCCTTGTTCCGGAGCCTTGACGCCACAACGTCGGCTGTGAAGAAAGGCCTATCCGGTTCACCACTCGTGGCAGCCAGAGGGGCATCTACCGTGGAGGCAGCCACCCCGCCTACATTGCCCCCCGTGAAAGGGATCCGTTCTACTGCCTCATCCAAAATCCGCTCGAAGCTATCAAATTCACTACCAAAGTTATTGCCTAGTGCGTATCTGGCTTCATGTCCAGCCCCGATGTCTTCTATGTCTCTCAGCACGGAATTGACGCTGGAAGACGAAGAAGACCAGGAGATTTCCACCACAGAAGGGGGGTCTGGGCGGATGACAGGAGAGTCCTCTCGACTGGGGGAACTTTGGGCCATTGTTCTGGTGATTAAAAAGACAAGAAGCTAAGTTAAAACCCTAACATCGAGAGGAAGAAAGGATGACTATTCTAAAATGATGACAACTCAAACGACTCGACTTGACGTCGACCATTCATATGAGAATGGTAACGGTGAGTGATCATAGGATTCCAGGTTCCCCAGAACCCAGAAACTGGAAGCGCACAGACAGCAAAGAGACGGTATCCAAAGCGGAAGGACAAAACAGAGTAAGTCTCCCTAACTCCTACATTCCGCACATTCTTTAGACATATACACATAGTTCAAACAAAAAGAATAGAAGGAGCCCGTGTATAAGAAAAACAAGCAGAGGATGGAGACGCTTACCGATGAAGAAGGATTCCTGGGAAAGTCTGGAAGAAAGAACGGTTGCGCGATACGCCTCGAAGAGCAGGAAGCACGAACCGGAGGCTAGAGAGGGAGGAGTCCGTCGGAGAAGGCGGCAGTCCAATAGGTGCGAAGAGAGTTTGAAGTCTTGAAAAAATGGCTCTCGAGTTCGTAGAGGGTATTTAAAGGAACGGACGTCCTCGACCCTGACCGTCAGATGAAGATTTTAAAAAAATCCAACGGCAAGGGAATCCAACCCGGATCTAACGGTGATAAAAGAGGGCGGGAAGCGGAAAGGTCGCGATCCAAGGGCCCGTTTTTGTCCTTTCAAAATAAGGTTGTACGTTATCATAAGAGACCAATCGACGCGACGGTTGCGTCCCCCGAAGGAAATCCGAAGTGCCCAGGCCATCATTGCAAACGGAGGCTCGGGACCAATTTTCCACACCCAAAGCACGGAAGGACAACCAAACCTAAGTCCGAGGCCACCCAAAAGGAGCCCTCAATCTGGGGGTAGCTGTTGTGTGGGAAAATATGACGGACGCGTGGACGGATGATAATGCGACACGTGGCCCTGACCACTCCCCACCAATCAGAAAACCATCGACGTCTACGAACCCTTCCTATTCCGCTGGACAGCGCGAAGCCCAAATTAGGACGACGATCCCTTATGGCGTCGACAGATCACGCTGTAGGCATGAAGATCCCTCGGCCGCAGGAAGGATCCAAAGTGGACGATTGGGCCAAGCCACGCTGACGACGAGGGGAACGTTCTTTAGAAGACATGACGGGTTACGTGCTTAAGTGGAAGACGTCTGCAGGCATTAATTGTAAGCTCTCAAACCGCCCTACATAGGGGACAGAAAAGTATTACGGAGAAGCACAGAGCCGTAATAGGAGACTAATTGGTTGAGTGAACAGTGCTGATTAGTGGGCTACGTCTGGGCCTACCAAAGGAGAGCACTTGAGTGCTTCTACCTATGAAGAAAACCCCCAAGCGAAGAAAGCCCGGTATAAAAAGAGAAAGACCCCAGTAAGGAAGGGGTTCGAAAAATAACCAGAAAAGAAGAGCAATGGTTGTAAACTATTACCTTCTAAACATAAATACAAAGTCACAGTGGATGTAGCTCTCATTTTATAGAGTTAACCACTATAAAAATTCCTTGTGTCATTTGTCCATGTATGATTTAGTTAACACACATGTTCAACAAATCCACACACGTTTAATACACCCACGGCCGGTAATCCAAAGGAAAACTAAGAGGTAACCCGGCCAGTTTTTTGTTGGCAAAAATTGACCGTCAACACGGCCTGTAGCAAGAAACGGCCTTCCCAAAATGATTGGCACTTCTCTATCCGCTTCATAGTCAAGAATGATGACCTCCACCTCAGTTGGAAACTCTATTGCCTTAAATACATTAAATGTCACATGCTCATCCTGCACTCGCATGGTTAGCTCACCTTTTTGCACATCAATTAGGGTGCGGCCTGTAGCAAGAAATGGCCTTCCCAAAATTATGGGCACTTCTCTGTCTACTTCATAATCAAGAATAATAAAGTCGGCAGGAAAAATGAACTTGTCCACCTTTACTAGTACATCCTCAATTCTTCCTTCAGAAAGTGCAATAGATCTGTCTGCGAGCTGCAAAGACACTGTGGTAGGCCATGCTTCCCCAATTCCCAACATCTTGAAAATGGACATCAGCATCAAATTTATACTAGCTCCCAAATCACATAAAGCCTTACCAAAATATTAGTTTCCAATTGAACACGGGATAGTGAAACTTCCCGGATCCTTCAGCTTGGGAGGGAGCTTATTTTGTAATATGGCGCTGCATTCCTCTGTGAAAGCCACTGTTTCGAATTCTCCAAACTGACATTTTTTAGTGACCAAGTCTTTCATAAACTTGGCGTACTTTGGCATCTTTTCTAAGGCCTCAACTAATGGTATGTTGATGTGTAGCTGCTTCAAAACATCCAAAAACTTACGAAACTGCCCATCTTGTTGTTGTCTCTGAAAATGCTGTGGGAATGGTAGAGGTGGTCGGCTGCTACTGCTGTTATTGGCTTCTACTGCTCCAGAATGCTATGGAAATGCTGCATCATTCTGGACGTCAGAATTTGGTTGTTGCTTCCTTCGTTGTTCTTCTTGTGGCTGAGTTTGCTGCACTTCCTCTTGGATTGAAGTGGGCTCTGTTTGTACAGCCTAAGGTCTTGTCCTTGGCTCTAACTCCTTTCCACTCCTTAGTGAAATAGCCTTGCGGTGTTCTTTCCCTTATCTACGTGGATCTTCGGTGTTGCTTGGGAGAGAACCTTGAGGTCAGTTGTTCAAAGAGTTAGCAAGTTGCCCCATTTGATTTTCTAAATTCCTCAGTGCTGCATCATGACATTAGATTTTGGCTTCACTCCTTGCTATAAATTCCTTTAGCAAACTCTCCAAAGAGCTAGATTGATCCGCTTGTGTTCTTTGTTGTTGATGTGAATAACCGGGTGGATATGTGGGTCTATAATACGCGTTAGCTCCACTAGAATCCGCTCCTTGGTTACTCCAAGCCATATTTGGATGTTGGCTCAACCCTTGGTTGTGAGGATTCAAATAAGGATTGCTGCTCCTGTTGAAATTAGCAACATAGCAAGCGGAGGCTGGGTTGGATGGGCAATCTTCATACAAGTGGCCCTCTCCATAGTAAACACAAGAGAATCCAGCAGTTTGCACAACATTTACCGCTACCGGCATGTGCAATTCTTTTACCATATTCGTCAAGGATGACATTTGAGCTGAGAGTGCAGTGATGGCATCAACTTCATAAATACCAGTAGCCTTCCTCACATTAAGTCTCTCGGTTGGCCATTGATAATTGTTGTTGGCCATCCTCTCCAAAATTTCATATGCTTCATTGTAAGATTTGGCCAAAATGGCTCCACCAGCTGCGGCATCAACTATAGTCCTTGTTTGCCCATTGAGACCATGATAAAATGTCTCCATTTGAATCCAATGGGGGATGCCATGATGAGGGCACTTCCGTAATAGCTCCTTGAATCTTTTCCATGCTTCATACAATGACTCCCTATCTGCTTGTTGGAAGGAGGTAATGTCGTTCCAAAGCTTGGCATTCTTTGTTGGAGGGAAGTATTTCATGAGAAACTTCTCTGCCAAATCATCCCATGTTGCCACCGAATCTGGAGGCAAAGAATTCAGCCATACCCGAGCTCTATCCCTTAAAGAATAAGGGAATAACTTTAACCTCAATGCATCTTCAGTCACCCCTGCTAGCTTGAAAGTATCACACACCTTCATAAATTGTCCAAGATGGAGGTGAGCATCTTCAGTTGCTATGCCACTGAATTGGCCCACGGTTTGGAGCATTTGGAACATCACTGGCTTAAGCTCAAAATGAGGCGCTTGAATCACTGGCCTCACTATTCCGGGGTTAAGTCCATGTAAAATGGGCACAGCGTAATCTTGAATGGCCCTGTTTCTATCATATATTAGTATCGGTTAGGGGACAGGGATGTTGGCATTTGCTTGCTGCCCATTGTTTCCTTCTGCCATTTCTCCCACTCTTGATAAGCCTTGTTGCTCCCTTCTCCCGGCTCGAAATGTTCTTCCAATTTCAGGATCTAAAGGCAGCAACTCGAAGTCTTACAGTGGATTCATGCAAATGGTATAATAACCTGAGAAATTAAGAACCAAACGAACGAGATTAAAATAAACAAACGAAAAACAAATTGACTCCAACAAATTTTTTAATGATTTCAATCCCCGGCAACGGCGCCAAAAACTTGTTGCGTGGTATTTATGCTTGCAAGTGCACGTGTCACAGACAAGTAATAAAGAATGAATAAGAGTGTCAATCCCACAAGGAATGAATCACCGAAAGTACGTGTTGGAAGTTATATAATCAACAAAACAAGTAATGAATGAATGTGGCAAAAATTCACTGAAATGATGTAAATAAAATGAATGCAAACTAAATGCGGTCTAAAGTGACTAACAGTAACAAGAATGTAATTATGGGCTGTAATTCAGTAGTAAAAATGAGCTTGGTCTACTAACTTCCCCTCAATTGCAAGTCTGACTAAAATGTTACCTAGAATGCTGCAGCATTTTACTATCCCTATCAGCAAAAACTCTTTGATGCATAAAGTTCTTCCGAATTAATTATGACTAAGGTTCCTTAAGCCATTTCTGACATATTCCTTTGCGAATCCAGCTCTAGGAAGGCAGATTTAAGCTCCGGTTTCATTAAGTCATGCAAGGTGAATCATATATTCCTATACCATCCACTAATCAACAACTCAGCAAGTTTATTGAACAAGCATTATTCAAGCTAAATCTGATTAAAACTAACCCTTCCAGTATTAATCTTAATCTTGTATCCTAAAATTGATGGCTAGTCAAGAATAGAAATAGGCATTAGCTCACATGAATGAACAGGAATAGTAAATGAATAGCATCTCAAAAACAACTTGTCATTCTTACAATCTTAGTTCCATTAGCAAACCTAGCTAAAGCAAATTAGTTCATAATAAGATTTACAAGATTCAAAGCTCCAGAATAATCCATAGCTAAATTAGTAGCTAAATAACAAAAGAAGGTTAAGCTAACAGAAGAAGAATGAATTTCAGCTGGAACTTAGATTCCTCTCTGGCCGGCCAAAATGTCCTTCAACTTCTAGCCCTCTTCTCATGTTTCTGATTCTTTTTCTGGAGTGAGTATTCTTTGTATTTCCTTCCTTCTTCAGCTCTCGTAATAAGCTTTTTCCTCTCTGGGTAGTGCTTTGTGTGTTTTTCTGGAGAGGGATCCTCTGTGTATTCTCTCTATGGAAAAATAGTCTCTGTCCTCTCTTTTCTATTTCAGCCCCGTTTCTCTCCTCTCTTTTTTTTGGCGGCTGCCCCTTTGTCTTAAGAAAACATTCCCTTCTAGGGCAACACAAGGGCTGAGCTGTCACTTGATGATGTGCACAGTGGACCACAATGACACCTGCTCAGCCAGCTCACACGGATTCCTTTTTGTCTGTTTTCTCCAGCTAGTGCGCTGACGTCAGTCATAGGCCAGCTGTTCCCAGAATGTTGCCAGAATGTCGCAACATTTAGCCCAGAAATTTCCTGCAAAGTGCGCACACAGCCTTAGTCAATTTTTCACCTCATTTTACTTCAAAACCATCAACTTTCACTTCACGAGGAGCACCAGTACGGAATTAAGCCAAAGTAAGTGTAAACTATACAAATCTAAATTAAAACACACAATAAACTAGAAAAATCACTCTTGGTCACACAATTTTGAGCTATAAAACCATTGGATAACTCTAATTTCTTAGAGTTATCACTCGTACCAACATGCGCGACCATGAGCATTGGGGGAGCGACCCAAACATTTAGTCCAACTACATACAAGGTCATTAATAAATGTTTATCAGTTATGATCTCCCATTAGAAGTCTGAGGATAATTACCCTCCCACTAGACTCTCGAGATCGAGTACGACACCTAGTCTCATTACCATAGCCTGTTACTTAGGTGGTGTCACGCCCCCCCAAACGGGGTGGGTGATGTGGAGCTCGATTTGGAATTGATAAAGCAGATTCCCAATCGGGCCCCACACTTAACTACATTAAAATATAAATAAATTATAGAATCCCGGAGCCTCTGACACACAGGGCTCCACCCCACAGGACATACAGTATCGTACATACATGCTCATGTAAATAATCATTCCAACAGACATCAACCACAGTCTAGTTAATCCAAATATTACATAAGTTTATAGAATTCTCAAATTCCTTACATTTGTATCAGAAGATGACCACAATCCTCACTTGATTCCAACAGCAGCACAACTCAGCTGCTCCGTAGCAATTATCCAGCTACTGTGCACCGCTCCTAGAGTCCCCTGGGAGGGGTTGAATATATTTAAAACATAACACGTGAGCGAAAGGCCCAGTAGGATATAATTTGAAATAAACGTTATAAATAAATGAATAATAAGTGTGCGAGGAAATACATGAATGAATAAGTAAATAAAAGAAGACATTCAGTCCCGACAGAACAGTCGAAACCTCACATCCTTTTTCTTAAAGGAAATATGACTGTAAATAACCGTTTTACAGGCTTCAGCAAGTAATTGGTATAAATTACTTACCTAACCAAGTGCCTCACCTACCCGGATTGAGTTTCGGGTTCTGTCCCTGAGGATGCACTCTCCGCATCCTATCTAGGCTTACAGCAATAGACTCTATTACCAGTTCACAAGATCTCTTTGCTTAAGAAATCATTCAAAAACATTTTGAAATCATTAATACGACCCCACGAACTACTCAAGCCGCGGGCCCCATGACTGGACAAGTCATGAGGTTCCATGACTAAACAAGTCATGGTTTTCAAAGCGTTTTCTTTCACAAATCAATCCATTTCTTTTAAAAAAATATTTTCAAGGCCAAAATCCTTTTTGAAAAAAGGCTCACAAGGAAAAGGGATAGAAATCCTACCTCGCACTATCAAACCTGGGACTAGCGTTGCCTTTTCCGGCTTCTGCTTGCTCAAGCCCCTTCAATTTGAATCCTCAGCGATCACTGAGGCAAGACAACACGTTAGGGTTAATTCTCATTCCTAAAGCGATCCAGATATCAATTTCCAACCATGATTTCCTATTAGTGTGCCCTAATCCATTTTCATGTTTTAAATTATCATTTCAAGGGTTTTCAATCTCAAATCAAGGATTAACAATGCTAATCCATTTATCCCAAGTCTCCAAATGAAGCTAATTTGGGTTCTCCCCGAAAACAGGGGTCAAAACAGCAATTTCAGGCCAAACAGGGTCAAACTCCGTGTCAACCGGTCGACCGGTGACAGAGCAGTGCAACACTACCGGTCGACCGGTAGTGTGCACACCGGTCGACCGGACAGGTCGACCGGTCAGCCTGCAATCCGGTCGACCGCATAGGTCGACCGGTTTCCATGTGATCCGGTCGACCGCACAGGTCGACCGGTGGAATCAGCTGCGCGAGAGAAGCTCGCAGAAATCAGTTCAAAACCTGCAAATCCAGTCCCAAATCGAGATATTTCAAAGGGAAACCACTAGATCTGGGTTCTAGGTCCTAAAACAAGTCCAAAGAACC
>NW_010361196.1:179398-206123 GCF_000414095.1 Morus notabilis | reverse complement strand
TAGTTTTACTCAAAAACCATCAAAATCCGGTTTGAACCAAAAATGGGTTTTGAAATCCGAAGACGTAAGATTCAAGAGAGGTTCTTTCAGTAATCTTACCTCGAATCCTTCTCTTGACGTTGAAAACTTCTTTAAATCTTTCCTCGGTTCAAGATCCGTTTGATTTGGGACAAAAATGAGAGAGAGAGAGAGAGAGAGAGAGAGAGTGAGAGAGCACGGGAGAGTGAGAGAGAGAGTGGGGGAGAGAGACGCACGAGAAAGGAAGAGAAAAGAAAGGAAAAGGAAAAAGGAAAAAGAAAAGAAAAGGAAAAGGAAAGAAAATGACATGTGTACAATATTATAAAAGAACAGTCCAGAAATGCGTCCATACACACTTCTAGTTTAAAATAAATTACTGAGAATAATTTAAATACCTTGGAACTATTTAAACTCACACGTGTCAGAAACATTTATTAATTAAACTCAATTAATAATCCAGATTAGGCACACTAATAATCTCAATTTCCTTAATTAATCTCAATTAATTTTTCAGGGTGTTACAGGTGGACATGCAATTATGATTATGCTACAAAGTAACTAATTTAATGTACTTTAAACAAGAGGCATGTATACAATAAACACATCATCATTCATATCACTGTGAATAAATGCAATACAATTAAGCAAGTAAGTTTCTCAAGAAAATCATTTTAAAGCCATTTATGTTGTAGCTGAGGTTTGTACTCATCTGGGCGTTATTGCTTAGTGTGCACTCACAGCACACCACGTTCGTATGACAATTCGTTTTGTATTTATCATTACCGATAACCGACTGTTAGTTCATTATTGATTCCTTTAATCCATTATGGTTAGTCTCTCGAACCTTGGTTTATTTCTTTAATCTTACTTCCCTTAACTTTCCTTTTTCATTTGCATTAACTGATATATCTCATTTGATTCAATGGTTAATTCTTATTAAGGTTTCATCATTTTATTTTTGCTGACTTATTTTGTTTAAGTCCTTGGTCTCCTAAACATTAATTAGGTTTTACTAATCCTATCAATTATTTTTCTTGTAATTTCTTATTAGACCTTCTGTGAATTAACTAATAAAATTGGTTAATCCGCATTTGTACTTTATTAACCGTCTTAGGTTAATTATTCTTTGTTACCCCCTTAATCGTTTCTCATCAATTAATTAATTAATTAATTAGGTCATTAGACCTTATTGATTTATACTCGTGATTATCATAATTACTCTATTTTAGAGTCTAAGAATTTAACTTAGTTGGGCTCATGCGGGTATTCTTTTGGTATACCGTTAGGTTACCCCTTTTGTGTCCATTTGGGTTTACCTAAGTCCCAATCATTCCTAAGGTAAGGACTAGCACCTTGTAAGTTTTCCTAGGTTTACTTAACAGTTACCTCATTTCTTACTTGGGCCTCTATGTTTGGGTTCTAGTTTAGTAACCTAGTTGGTTTCCATTGTAGTCTACTTAAGGGTTACCTTTTCCTTGTTTGGGCCATTGGGCCCGATTCAACTTCTTAACTTAGTTAGGCTTGTAAGGGGTTACTTCTAGTCCTCTACATGTTCTTAGGTGTTCACGACTCCTGATGGACGGCTTTATCTCTAAGAAAGTTACCGTTTTACCCTTAGCGGGTTTTGACTGTTATAAGATTACAAATCTATGACATTATTTCCCTAAGTGTTCTGTCCTTAAGGACCTCAAGCTAAGACTCAGAACTCGGTCTCCGTTAAACCTTTTTATCCTTTCTTGGTCAAAATGACCGTTTTGCCCTTGATGGTTTTCTAATTGACTAAAGGGTTCAAGTTTCCAATTTCCTAACCCTTTTCTGCCTTCACAAGGCCCTGGACTCATACTTACAGGTTTTCCCTCAAATTTTCCAAAAATTTCGATTTAACTCCTAATGTCGGGAAAATTGACGTTTTTACCTCTGAGGTCAAACTTGGTCGTTTTCTACCAATAAGCTCATCTTGACATAGGATCAAAACTCTCAACTGAACCTAAGTCTAATTCTCACTAAAAGACCATTTTACCCTTAATCAAAGTTTGGTCAACGCAACTTCCGAACGCGATAACCTTTTATCGGTGCGGAATTTGGAAAAATTCTGAACATAAGTTTTTCTCTACTCATCATGATATACAATAATTTATACTGTGGCTGAGCCTAATTTGACCTCTAACTATGACGTCCTTTGTAAATTTTCTATTTTTTTACCTAGGGGCATTTTCGTCCATAAAATTTTTGAACGCTTTCCGGATCTGGTTAAAATTTTCAGACCTTAATAAATTATATATTACCAGTTTAAATCTCATAGTTTCATGCCATAAAGACCATTTTGCATGCCAACCCTTAGATTTCATGTCATATTAGTTTAAGGTTTGCATTTTTACAAGACTATTGCTAGTCTACCAACAACAACCATTTCTCTAACTTTATTTTTTGTTTCTAACCTTTAAAATCTTAGATCTACAACACCAAAAACAGCCTTCACAAGTAAATTTCAAAAATCATGAATCTAGAGGCAAGTCACTTAAAAATAACAACACTTTCTTACACCACAATAACAACTATTCAAAGTCTAGTGTTTTGATGTTTTTACCTTGAGTTGGATGCTTTGATCCTTTAAAGAACCCTAGATCTCCTCTTGAAAACAACTTCTAAGAAAGAGAAAACCATATTTCAATACTTTGAAAGAAAGTTTGAAGAGTGAACAAGAATCAAGTTTATAATATGATTTTCTTACCAAAACTTCTTCTAACCTTTAGATCTTCTTGTAGTGGACTTGAGAGAAAGAGAGAGAAAGGGCTGCTGGTTTTGGGAGAGAAGAAACGGAGAAGAAAATATGAGAAAAGAGTGCAAAAAAGGCCATTTAAGTTCTCACCCTCACCTATTTACAGATCAAGGATAAGGAGAGATTAAATTGCAAATAAAAATCGCCCTAAAAACCCCCTTAGTGGCTGAATTCTTCTACCTAGGGAGAGGAGAAAGTTTTGCATTTTTTAGGTGCAATTATGATACTTTTAGCCTTAATTCATTGGATAATTTTCACTTTTGTTTAAAGCTTCTTAACCAAGGGTTCTTCAATTTCCTTTTTCCACTTTTGGAAAGATTCCACATCACATGGATTTGACAAGGCATAAGAGAAATAACCTTTTTGTCTTATATGGGTTTGTAGTATATTTAATCCTAACCGTTTCTTTGAATTTTCATAAAATCCTAACCATTGATTTGGAATAATTTCTTAAGACCCCTCTTGATCTGATAAAATTAAATCAGTATAATTCATTTGAACACCTCAATCTCAGTATATTTTTACACTGATAGTGTCAATTTTTCTTACTAACTGTGTGGCATGAGTTGGCATGTGTTGGTGACCGAATCGAATTCGGATGTGGAAGTGTGAGGGATTGCGGATCAAGTATAACAAAAATTTTCATAAAATCTTTGAGATACTCTATAGATTATATTAATTTATGTATGAATAAATTAATCACATTAATTTATTTATTAAGAACTCAATTAAGAATAATACCTGGCCAACGATTATGATGATAACTTGAGTTTTTTGACCTCGAACAATCCTTGCTCCAAAGCTTTGTATTTAGAAAACCAATGTCTTCCACGTCAATTCTTAGAATCCACGAAGACGTGTGTGTGGGCACACCTGAGACAAAACGGATTAGAATAATCACTCAAATTTCTACAAACACCAACGCATGCACGATGTGAAATTTTTGGAGAAAAATTTTTCCTTCCCACAATAAAAGAATTTCGGCCACCACTCAAAAAATGGGGCAAAAATTGTTCAAAAATTGTGTCTCACAATTTTCTATCATTCTCTTATTTATAGAGTAGAAGTCAAACTCCTAGAAGGAATCCAATCTTTAACTCCAAGATAAAGCTTGTTAATTATCTCCTATTTGAATTTGAAACAAAAGTCTCATACTCCTTATCCCCAAGATGGGTGGCCAACCTAGGTGATCCTATCCCTGTGGTAGGCGCCAAATACAGATAGGGAATGAAGAGAAAATCATCCTTTATCCTGCAGTCCAATTTTGATTCAAATTCAAATTCGAATTTAAGTCAAACTTAAATTAATTTGAATTCTAAATTGAACAACTTATCAAATAAGTTTAAATGGATAAATCTAGATGTGTTCAAATTCAAATTTAAATAATCTCATTATTTAAATAATAATTAATTATCAATCAATTATTTTTGAGTGTTTAATTTTTAGAATTCCATAATTCTAAAATTCTCATTTTGCCCTTTGTGTCTGGTAGAATTACAAGGGCGACGCGGAGACTAATAGACTTATAATCCCGAGCAACAATAAAATTAATAATTAATTAAACACTTTAATTAATTAATTAATTCTATTAATTCCAATAGTTACTCCACTATAAACTTGGAATTGCACTCTCGAAATTATAGACATACTTCTAAACTGTGTAGTGTCCATTTGATATAGTTACTACATATAGATCAATCTTCCATAAATAATTCATAATTAGAGCTAGGTAGAATCCGTTAACCTCTCTAATTATATATTTATCCTTGAGTACCATTGATTCTCTAATGGACAGTGATTCATAAAACACATTCATGAACCAGAGCGCTCTTACTAATCCAAGTACCGAATCAACACTCAAGAGAATTATTTATCTACTTCTATCTCAAGAAGGAATGGATTCCATCTCGTATAATAACATTCCCGGCTACCTACTTCATCATGTCTCTAAAATACAAGGAATAGGATTCAGAATCTTAGAATATGTACCAAGTAAATCAAAAGACACAAATCTATAAGTAGGAGTTTGTTAAGAACTCAGGATTAAGATCATTCTATATATGACCATCGGTATACTCAATTAGAATTTCTATACTTCACGGAAATTATTATAAATTCATATTGTGCCTATGTCCTTGTTCCACATAATCTCATTATGTGTAATACACTCATTCAATATCTCACCATATTAACAGTGCGGATAACACCGTTTCATTCTTAATGGGAATGACATGTATTAGTAATGTTATAATTAAAGATTTTAAACTTTAATTAAATTTATTACTAACATCGCTTTTTGATTATTATCCTTAAACATTATCCTCTCGCATATAACACTTATATACCATGTTTAAGGTCACACAAATAATCATGAAATTTTCATTGATATTCATAATATATTCACAAATATATACACATAAAATGATGAATAAAATATTTTATTAAATAAATAATAAATATCATATTTCATCTTATGCTTCTAGGACACCATTCCCAACAGCATGATCAGGTTTTCGATTTTGAATACTGTTTTGACATGATTATTTATTTTACGAACGATCTTCTGGGAATTTAACTCCCGATATTACGGAATAATAAATTTTAATTTCTTATATTGTATCTGTCTTAGAGGGAATTACAACCTCCTGCTATTGATCTTGACACTTTTGTTTTTGTATTGAAATTCACGAGATATTTTTATTCGAGAATTTCGATCACTTGAATTCACATTTAAGAATAACAAATGTGACACTTTGTAATTTAATCAATTGTCACAAAATATATTCCCTTTCTTAGCATTAAAATTTCACACTACTAAAATGTAACGATCGGACTTTTTAGACCGCTACTTAACTAACTTAAACATATTTGTCTTATATTAAAATACTTGCTATTATGATCATGCTCTTGGTTATCAAAATTTCAGGATTTTTTTTTATAAAATTTCTTTCATCATAAACCTTAAAAGCTTCCCCTAATGATGTGGGCAAATAGACTTGAACATCAAGCTAATTGAGGAAAATGATTTTTCTAGAGAGCATTAAATTGAAACATGCTTTACTTCCTTGTATTGAAGCGTAACTAAGCAAACTACGTATAAGACACTATTTATTTATTTAAGTGACTATAACTTTAAAAGTGAATTTCATATATATATATATATATATAATCTACACTAGTGCGCTAATATGCTACAAATAAATAATCATTTAAAATCACACTTATAATCTTTTTAGGAGAAAACATCATAGTATAAAACTTGATGTTACTCGCTCAATGAATTTTATTCTAGTTCTAATAAAGGAAACTCAACTTGTTAAAACATATACATTTTTTTTAGGATATATATAATTTGAATAAATGACTTAACTTAAAAGTTTGAAATAGACTTATTATCTTAGTGCGGAAATTATTTACGTAGTGGTACCCAATACCCTTGCCTTCATCTCCCTACGCAGGCCAGCCAACCCATCAATAGTATTTGAGGTGCGGGTCATTACCCAATTTATCTATAGCATGAATAACTTAATAAGCTAAAGCCCAGTAAGTACAAATATCCTCACAAAACATTAGCATAAATACACATTATATAAATATGCATGACCTTGTACGCTCAATTATGGAAATGTATTTTATTACTTTGGGGCCCTGTGCTCGTACCCTTTGCGCTTGACCAATGAAAAGTGGGGGAGCGACCCAAACATTTCGCCCAACTACACCTAAGGTCATAAATTATCCTTATTAAACCTCTCATCCCCATGAGCCAAAGGAAAACCTCTCATCTCCACGAGCCAGAGGAAAACCTCTCATCCTCATAGGCCGGAGGACGGTACGACACTTAACTTGTCTTTATTCCCTTAGCTTCTTATTTAGCTGAACATGTGATAGAGTATATCATTGAAAATACTTTTAAGAGGCAACATCATATTATACTTTTCATTCATGTCACAAAAGAATAACATTGTAACTCCTTTAAAGGGACATACATTGCATCATACTCATCATTCATACTATAGAAAATTTACACAATGTAAAAAGGTAATTTTGCAAACATATCTTTTAAAAACACATTCATGGTGTAGGTGAGGTTTGTACTTACCTGTTTCGCGTGCAATCAGTTCACAATCACACTTACCTCGCCTACCATTAGCCAATTATTTAACCTGAGTCACAAAAATGGTGCTGCTTGTTGCATTAATTCCTAAAAATTAATGCAACAAGCAACACCATTTGTTTTATGAATATTCTATTTTTTATGATTTTCTTTATTTTTGGTCTTTAAAAAATAAAATAAAATAAAATAAAAATGACATCAAAAAATTATGAAATTTTGCAGACACGATCCTTGCGTTTTTTTGGGCATGCCTGCAAAAAATGCCATCAAAAAATGACAAATAAAGTAAAATGTTGTCAAAATGCCACCAGCCCGCGTAGTGGGACGCCCAAGAGGCGCGATGGGTAAAAAATTTACATTTTCATTTATGCGTTGCATTCTAAAATTAATATACTATTTTTATGAATTAATAAAACAAGCAGCACCATTTTTGATGAATATTCTATTTTTTTTTATTTTCTTTATTTTTGGTCTTTGAAAAATAAAATAAAATAAAAACGAAGTAAAAAAATTATGAAATTTTGCATACATGATCTTTACATTTTTTTGGGCATGCCTACAAAAAATGGCCTAAAAATGACAAAAAAAAGTAAAACGCTATCAAAAAGCCTTCAGCCTGCGCAGTGGGGCGTTGAGGGGCCGGGATGGATAAAATTTTTTTATTTTTATTTATGTTTTGCATTATAAAATTAATATACAATTTTTAGGAATTAATACAATAAGCGGTACCATTTTCTGATGAATATTCTATTTTTTATGATTTGCTTTATTTTTTATCGTTGAAAAATAAAATAAAATAAAAATGACGTAATGAAATTATGAAATTTTACAGACATGATCCTTACACTTTTCTGAGCAGCCCTTCAAAAAATGGCGTCAAACAATGATAAAAAAAGTAAAACGTTGTCAAAAAGCCCCCAGCCCACGTAGTGGGGCGCCCAGGGGCCGGGGGGTAAAAAATTTACATTTCTATTTATGTTTTGCATTCTAATATTAATATACGATTTTTAGAAATTAATGCAACAAGCTGCACTATTTTTTTATGAATATTCTATTTTTTATGATTTTCTTTATTTTTAGTCTTTGAAAAAGAAAATAAAATAAAAATGAATTCAAAAAATTATGGAGTTTTGCAGACACGGTCCCTACATTTTTTTGAGCATGCCTGCAAGAAATGGCCTTAAAAATGACAAAAAAAGTAAAACACTGTCATAAATTCCCCGGTCCCCGTTGTGGGGCGCCGAGGGGCCTGGATAGGTCAAAAATTTTATTTTTATTTCTGTTTTGCATTCTAAAATTAATATACAATTTTTAGGAATTAATGCAACAAGCGATACTATTTTTTGGTGAATTTTTTTTTATGATTTTCTTTATTTTTCATCTTTAAAAAATAAAATAAAATAAAAATAAAGTCAAAAAATTATGAAATTTTACAGACACGATCCTTATATTTTCTTGGCACGCTTGCAAAAAATGGTCTTAAAAAATAACAAAAAAAGTGAAATGTTCTCAAAAAGCCCCTGGCCCGCGTAGTGGGCTCCGAGGGGCCGGAATGTGTCAACAATTTATAATTTTATTTATGTTTTACATTCTAAAATTAATATACAATTTTCAAGAATTAATGCTACAAGCAGCACCATTTTTTGATGAATATTCTATTTTTTATGATTTTCGTTATTTTTGGTCTTTGAAAAATAAAATAAAATAAAAGTAAAAAAATTAAGACCTTTTACAGACACGATCCTTACATTTTTCTATGTGTGCTTGCAAAAAATGGCCTAAAAATGACAAAGAAAGTAAAATGCTATCAAAAAGCCTCCAGCCCGCGTAGTGGGGCGCCGATGGGCTGAAATGGGCCAAAAAGTTTTATTCTTATTTATGTTTTGCATTCGAATATTAATATATAATTTTTAAGAATTAATGCAATAAGCGGTACCATTTTTTCATGAATATTCTAATTTTTATGATTTTCTTTATTTTTTGTCTTTGAAAAATAAAATAAAATAAAAATGACGTCACAAAATTATGAAATTTTGTAGAGATGATCCTTACATTTTCTGGGCATGCTTGCAATAAATGGCCTCAAAAAATGACAAAAAGAAGTTAAACATTGTCAAAAAGCCCCCAGCCCGCGTTGTGGAGCGCCTAGGGGCTGAGATGGGTAAAAAATTTACATTTTTATTTATGTTTTGCATTCTAAAATTAATATACAATTTATAGGAATTAATGCAACAAGCGGCACCATTTTTTGATGAACATTCTATTTTTTATGATTTTCTTTATTTTTGGTCTTTGCAAAATAAAAATGATGTCAAACAATTATGAAGCTTTGCAGACATGATCCGTACATTTTTCTAGGCATGCTTGCAAAAATGGCCTCAAAAAATGACAAAAAAAAAATAAAACGCTGTCAAAAAGTCCCCGCCCCCCATAGTGGGGTGTCGAGTGGCCGGGATGGGTAAAAAATATTTACTTTTATTTATCTTTTGCATTCCAAAGTTAGTATATGATTTTTAGGAATAAATGCAACAAGCGGTACCATTGTTTTTATAAAAATTCTATTTTTTATGATTTTCATTATTTTTTGTCTTTAAAAAATAAAATAAAATAAAAGTAAAAAATGACGTCACAAAATTATGAAATTTTGCAGACATGATCCCAACATTTTTCTTGGCATTCCTACAAAAAATAGTCTAAAAAAATGACAAAGAAGTAAAACGTTGTCAAGAAGCCCCCGGCCCGTGTATTGGGGTGCTCAGGGGCCGGGATGTGTCAACAATTTATATTTTTATTTATGTTTTACATTTTAAAATTAATATATAATTTTTAAGAATTAATGCAACAAGCAGCACCATTTTTTGATGAATATTTTATTTTTTATAATTTTTTTTTATTTTTGGTCTTTGAAAAATAAAATAAAATAAAAACGACGTAAAAAAATTATGAACTTTTGCAGACACGATCCTTCCATTTTTTTGGCCGTGCTTACAAAAAATGGCCTAAAAATGACAAAAAAAAAAGTAAAACGGTGTCAGAAAGCCTCCCGCCCGCGTAGTGGGGCGCCGAGGGGCCGAGATGGGTAAAAAATTTTCATTCTTATTTATCTTTTACATTCGAATATTAATATATAATTTTTAGGAATTAATGCAATAATCGATACCTTTTTTTTGGTGAATATTATATTTTTTATGATTTTCTTTATTTTTTGACTTTGAAAAATAAAATAAAATAAAAATGACATCACAAAATTATTTGTAGACACAATCCTTACATTTTTCTAGGCATGCTTGCAAAAAATGCCTCGAAAAATGACAAAAACAAGTAAAACATTGTCAAAAAGCCCCCAGCCCGCGTAGTGGGGTGTCCCGGGGCCGGGATGGGTAAAAAATTTACATTTTTATTTATATTTTGCATTCTAAAATTAATATACGATTTTAAGGAATTAATGCAACAAGCAGCACCATTTTTTGATGAACATTCTATTTTTTATGATTTTCTTTATATTTGAACTTTAAAAAATAAAATAAAATAAAAATGATGTCAAACAATTATGAAGCTTTGCAAACACAGTCCTTACATTTTTTTGGGCACGCCTGCAAAAAATGGCCTCAAAAAATGACAAAAGAAGTAAAACAATATCAAAAAGTCCCCGACCCCCATTGTGGGGCGCCGAGGGACCGGGATGGGTCAAAAATTTTCATTTTTCTTTATGTTTTGCATTCTAAATTTAATATACGATTTTTAAGAATTAATGCAACAAGCAGCACCATTTTTTGATGAATATTCTATTTTTTATTATTTTCTTTATTTTTTGTCTTGGAAAAATAAAATAAAATAAAAATGAAGTCACAAAATTATGAAGCTTTGCAGACATGATCCGTAATTTTTCTGGGCATGATGCAAAAAATGACCTGAAAAAATGACAAAAAAAGTAAAGCGCTTTCAAAAAGTCCCCGACTAGCGTAATGGGGTGCCGAGGGGCCGGGATGGGTCAAAAAATTTTACTTTTATTTATGATTTTCTTTATTTTTTGTCTTTAAAAAATAAAATAAAATAAAAATGACATCACAAAATTTTGAAATTTTGTAGACACGATCCCTACATTTTTCTTGGCATGCCTACAGAAAATGGTCTCAGAAAATGACAAAAAAAGTAAAACGTTATCAAAAAGCCCCCGGCCTGCATAGTGGGTCTTCTAGGGGCCGGGATGTGTCAACAATTTACGTTTTTATTTATGTTTTGCATTCTAAAATTAATACATGATTTTCAAGAATTAATGCAACAAGTAACACCATTTTTTTATGAATATTCTATTTTTTATCATACTCTTTATTTTTCATCTTTGAAAAATAAAATAAAATAAAAACAAAAAAAATTATGAACTTTTGCAGACACGATCCTTACATTTTTCTGGCCATGCCTGTAAAAAGTGGCCTAAAATGACAAAAAAAAGTAAAATGATGTCAAAACGCCTCCGGCCCGCATAGTGGGGCGCCGAGGGGCAGGGATCGGTCAAAAATTTTTATTTTTATTTATATTTTGCATTGAAAAATTAATATACGATTTTTAGGAATTAATAGAATAAGCGGTACCATTTTTTGATGAATATTCTATTTTTGTGATTTTTTTTATTTTTCATCTTTGAAAAATAAAATAAAATCAAAATGATGTCACGAGACTATGAAAGCTGGCAGACATGATCATTACATTTTTCTGGGCATGCTTGTAAAAAATGGCCTCGAAGAATGACAAAAAAAAAGTAAAACGTTGTCAAAAAGTCCCCGGCTAGTGTAGTGGGATGCCGAGGGGCCGGGATTGGTCAAAACTATTTACTTTTATTTATGTTTCGCATTCCAAAATTAATATATGATTTTTAGAAACAAATGCACCAAGCGGTACCATTTTTTGATGAATGATTTTCTTTATTTTTTGCCTTTGAAAAATAAAATAAAATAAAAATGACGTCAAACAATTACGAAGCTTTGCAGACACGATCCTTACATTTTTCTGGGCATGCCTAGAAAAAAAATGCCTCAAAAAATGACAAAAAAAATAAAACGCTGTCAAAAAGCCCCCGACCTCCATAGTGGGCCTCCCAAGGGCCGGGATGTGTCAAATTTATATTTTTATTTATGTTTTGCATTCTAAAGTTAATATACAATTTTTAAGAATTAATGCAACAAGCAGCACCATTTTTTTGATGAATATTCTATGTTTTATGCTTTCTTTATTTTTCGTCATTGAAAAATAAAAAAAAATAAAAAAGACGTCGCAAAATTATGAAATATTGCAGACATGATCATTACATTTTTCTTGGCATGCCTGCAAAAAATGGTCTCAAAAAATGAAAAAAAAAGTAAAACATTGTTAAAAAGCCCCCGGCCCGCGTAGTGGGGCGCCCAAGGGCCGAGATTGTCAACAATTTATATTTTTATTTATGTTTTACATTCTAAAATAAATATATAATTTTTAGGAATTAATGCAACAAGCAGTACCATTTTTTGATGAACATTCTATTTTTAATGATTTTCTATATTTTTTGTCTTTGAAAAATAAAATAAAATAAAAATGACGTCAAACAATTATGAAGCTTCGCAGACACAATCCTTACATTTTTCTGGGCATGCCTACAAAAAATGGCCTCAAAAAATGACAAAAAAAGTAAAACGCAGTAAAAAGCCCCCGACCCCTAGAATGGGGCACTAAGGGGCCGGGATGGGTCAAAAATTTATATTTTTCTTTATGTTTTGCATTCTAAAATTAATATATAATTTTTAAGAATTAATGCAACAAGCAGCGCCATTTTTTTATGAATATTCAAGTTTTTTTTTATTTTCTTTATTTTTCGTCTTGGAAAAATAAAATAAAATAAAAATGATGTCACAAAATAGTGAAATTTTCTAGACACGATTCTTACATTTTTCCTGGCATGCCTGCAAAAAATGGTCTCAAAAAATGACCAAAAAAGTAAAACGTTGTCAAAAAGCCCCGAGCCCGCGTAGTGGGACGCCTAGAGGCCGGGATGTGTAAAAAATTTTCATTTTTATTTATATTTTGCATTCTAAAATTCATATACAATTTTTAGGAATTAAAGCAACAAGCAACACCATTTTTTTATTAATATTCTATTTTTAATGATTTTCTTTATTTTTGGCCTTTGAAAAATAAAATAAAATAAAAATGACGTCAAAAAATTATGAAGCTTTGTACACACGATCCTTACATTTATCTAGGTATGCCTGCAAAAAATGGCCCAGAAAAATAAGAAAAAAAAAAGTAAAACGCTGTCAAAAAGTCCCCGGCCAACGTAGTGGGGCGCCAAGGGGCCGGGATGGGTCAAAAATATTTACTTTTATTTATGTTTTGGATTCCAAAATTAATATACGATTTTTAGGAATAAATGCCATAAAAGGTACCATTTTTTGATGAATATTCTATTTTTTATGATTTTCTTTATTTTTGGTCTTTGAAAAATAAAATAAAAGAAAAATGGCGTCAAACAATAATGAAGCTTTGTAGACACGATCCTTACATTTTTCTGGGCATGCCTACAAAAAAGGCCTTGAAATAACAAAAAAAGTAAAACCCTGTCAAAAAGCGCCAGACCCCCATAGTGGGGCACCGAGGGGCCAAGCAACACCATTTTTTAATGAATGATCTATTTCATATGATTTTCTTTGTTTTTCATCTTTGAAAAAAAAATAAAATAAAAATGACGTTACGAAATTCTGAAATTTTGCAGACATGATACGTGCCTTTTTCTTGACATGCCTGCAAAAAATGGTTTCAAAAAATGACAAAGAAAAGTAAAACAATATCAAAAGCCCCCGGCCCGCATAATGGGGCGCCCAGGGGCCGGGTTGTGTCAAAAATTTACTTTTTTATTTTGTGTTTTACATTCTAAAATTAATATATAAATTTTATGAATTAATGCAACAAGATGTACCATTTTCTGATGAATATTCTCTTTTTAAAGATTTTCTTTATTTTTTATATTTGAAAAATAAAATAAAATAAAAACGACGTCACAAAATTATGAAATTTTGCACATACGATACTTGCATTTTTCTGGGCATGCCTACAAAAAATGGCCTCAAAAAATGAGGAAAAAAAAAGTAAAACGCTTTCAAAAAGCCCCCGGCCCGCGTAATGGGTCGCCGAGGGGCCGGGATGGGTAAAAAATATTTATTTTTATTTATGTTTTACATTCTGAAATTAGTATACAATTTTTTAACAATTAATGGAATAACATGTAGCATTTTTTGATGAATATTCTATTTTTTATTATTTTCTTTATTTTTCATCCTTGAAAAATAAAATAAAATAAAAACGACGTCATGAAATTTTGAAATTTTGTAGACAGGATCCCTACATGTTTCTTGGCATGCCTGCAAAAAATGGTCTCAAAAAATGATAAAAAAGTAAAACGTTGTCAAAAAGCCCCCGGCCCGCGTAGTGGGGTGCCCAAGGGCCGGGAAGGGTCAATAATTTATATTTTTATGTATGTTTTGCATTCAAAATTAATATACGATTTTCAAGAGTTAATGTAACAAGCAGCACCATTTTTTGATGAATATTCTATTTTTTATGATTTTTTTTATTTTTCATCTTTGAAAAATAAAATAAAATAAAAACGACGTCACAAAATTATGAAATTTTGCAGACATGATCCTTACATTTTTTCTGGGCATGCCTACAAAAAATGGCCTAAAAAATGTGACAAAAAGTGGAACGATGTCAAAAAGCCCCCGGCTAGCGTAGTGGGGCGCCGATGGAGCGGGATGGGTAAAAAATATTTACTTTTATTTTTGTTTTGCATTCCAAAATTAATATACAATTTTTAGGAACAAATTCAACAAGCGGTACTATTTTTTGATCAATATTCTAGTTTTTATGATTTTCTTTATTTTTCATCTTTAAAATATAAAATAAAATAACAATGACGTCAGAAAATGATGAAATTTTGTAGACACGATCCTTACATTTTTCTTAGCGTGGCTGCAAAAAATGGTCTCAAGAAATGACAAAAAAAGTAAAACATTGTCAAAAAGCCCCCGGCTCGCATAGCGGGGTGCCCAATGGCTGAGATGGGTAAAAAATTTACATTTTTATTTATGTTTTACATTCTAAAATT
This sequence comes from Morus notabilis, assembly GCF_000414095.1. Taxonomy (NCBI): domain Eukaryota; kingdom Viridiplantae; phylum Streptophyta; class Magnoliopsida; order Rosales; family Moraceae; genus Morus; species Morus notabilis. The sequence goes on along the minus strand of NW_010361196.1, from coordinate 191,078 downwards.
AATGTACGATTTTTAAGAATTACTGCAACAAGCAGCACCATTTTTTCATGAATATTCTAATTTTTATGATTTTTGTTATTTTTCATTTTTGAAAAATAAAATAAAATAAAAACGACGTCATAAAATTATGAAATTTTGGAGACACGATCCTTACATTTGCCTTGGCGTGTCTGCAAAAAATGGTCTCAAAAAATGAGAAAAAACGTAAAACATTGTCAAAAAGTCCCCGGCCCGCGTAGCGGGGCGCCCATGGGCCGAGATGGGCCAAAAATTTATATTTTTATTTATGTTTTGCATTCTAAAATTAATATAAGATTTTCAAGAATTAATGCAACAAGCAACACCATTTTTTGATGAACATTCTATTTCATGTGATTTTCTTTATTTTTCATATTTGAAAAATAAAATAAAATAAAAATGACGTTAAAAATTTATGAAGCTTTGCAAACACGATCCTTATATTTTTCTGGGCATGCCTGCAAAAAATGGCCTCAAAAAATGAGAAAAAAATAAAACGCTGTTAAAAAGCCCCTGTCCCGTGTAATGGGGCGCCGAGGGGCCGGGATGGTTCAAAAATATTTCTTTTTATTTATGTTTTGAAGTCTGAAATTAATATACAATTTTTAGGAATTAATGCAATAAGAGGTACCATTTTTTGTTGAATATTCTATTTTTTATGATTTTATTTATTTTTTATTTTGAAAAATAAAATAAAATAAAAACGTCATCACGAAGCTATGAAATTTTGCAGACACGGTCGTTACATTTTTCTAGGTATGCTTGCAAAAAATGGCCTCGAAACATGAAAAATAAAGTAAAACATTGTCAAAAAGCCCCCAGCGAGCGTAGTGGCGCGCCCAGGCGCCGGGATGGGTAAAAAATTTACATTTTTATTTATATTTGCATTCTAAAATTAGTAGACGATTTTTTGGAATTAATGCAATAAGCAACACTATTTTTTGATGAATATTATATTTTTATGATTTTCCTAATTTTGGGTCTTTAAAAAATAAAATAAAATAAAGACGACGTCAAAAAATTACGAAGGTTTGCATACACGATCCTTATATTTTTCTGGGCATGCGTGTAAAAAAAAGGCCTAAAAAAATGACAAAAAAAAGTAAAACAAAAAGTCCCTGGCCAGCGTAGTGGGGCGCCGAGGGGCCCGGATGGGTCAAAAATATTTTTTTTTATGTTTTGCATTCCAAAATTAACATTCAATTTTTAGGAATAAATTCAGCAAGCGATACCATTTTTTGATGAAAATTCTAGTTTTTATGTTTTTATTTTTATTTTTCACCGTTAAAAAATAAAATAAAACAAAAATGACGTGACAAAATGATGAAATTTTGCAGACACGACCCCTACATTTTTCCTGGCATGCCTGCAAAGAATGGTCTCAAAAAATGACAAAAAAAATAAAACATTGTGAAAAAGCGCCCGGCCCGCGTAGTGGGGCGCCCAAGGGCCGGGATGGGTTAACAATTTACATTTTTATTTATGTTTTGCAGTAAAAAATTAATATATGTTTTTTAAGAATTAATGTAACAAGCAACACCATTTTTTGATGAATATTCTATTTTTTTATGATTTTCTTTATTTTTCATTTTTAAAAAACAAAATAAAATAAGAACGATGTCACAAAATTATGAAATTTTGCATACACGATCCTTACATTTTTCTGGGCATACTTGTAAAAAATGGCCTCAAACAATGAGAAAAAAAAAGAAAAACGCTGTTAAAAAGCCCCCGGCCAGTGTAGTGGGGCGCCGAGGGACCGGGATGGGTAAAATATATTTACTTTTATTTTTGTTTTGCATTCCAAAATTAATATACAATTTTTAGGAATAAATTCAACGTGCGGTGCCATATTTTGAAGGATATTCTATTTTTTTATGATTTTCTTTATTTTTCATCTTTAAAAAATAAAATAAAAACAACGTCACAAAATTATAAAATTTTGCATACACGATCCGTACATTTTTCTTCGCATGTCTGCAAAAAATAATCTCAAAAAATGATAAAAAAAGTATAACATTGTCAAAAGGGTCATGGCCTGCGAAGTGGGGCACCCATGGGCCGGGATGGGTCAAAAATTTATATTCTTATTTATGTTTTGAATTCTAAAATTAATATATGATTTTTAAGAATTAATGCAACAAGCAGCACCATTTTTTGATGAATATTCTATTTTTTATGATTTTCTTTATTTTTCATATTTGGCAAATAAAATAAAATAAAAATGACGTCAGAAATTGTTAAAGCTTTGCAGATACGATCCTTACATTTTTCTGGTCATACCTGGAAAAATTGGCCTCAAAAAATGAGAAAAAAATTAAAACGCTGTCAAAAAGCCCCCGGCCCGCGTAGTGGGGCGCCGAGGGGCCGAGATGTGTCAAAAATATTTATTTTTATTTTTGTTTTGTATTCTGAAATTAATATACAATTTTTATGAATTAATGCAATAAGAGGTAACATTTTTTGATGAATATTCTACTTTTTATGATTTTCTCTATTTTTCTTCTTTGAAAAATAATATAAAACAAAAATGACGTAATGAAATTATGAAATTTTGTAGACACTATCCCTACATTTTTTTTGGCATGCCTGCAAAAAATGGTCTCAAAAAATGACAAAGAAAGAAAAACGTTGTCAAAAAGTCCCCGGCCCGTGTAGTGGGGTGCATAGGGGCCGTAATGGGTCAACAATTTACATTTTGATTTATAGTTTGTATTCAAAACTTAATATATGATTTTTATGAATTAATGCAACAAGCAGCACAAATTTTTTAATGAATATTCTATTTTCTATTATTTTCTTTATTTTTCATTTTTAAAAAATAAAATAAAATAAAAATGATGTCACAAAATTAAGAAATTTTGCAGACACGATCCTTACATTTTTCTGGGCATACCTATAAAAAATGGCCTTGAACAAGGAGACAAAAAAGTAAAACGCTGTAGATAAGCGCCCGGCCAGCGTAGTAGGGCACCAAGGGACCGGGATGGGTAAAAAATATTTACTTTTATTTTTTCTTGCATTCCAAAATTAATATATGATTTTTAGGAATAAATTCAACAAGCGGTACCTTTTTTTGAAGAATATTCTATTTTGTATGATTTTCTTTTTTTTCATCTTTAAAAAATAAAATAAAAACGACGTCACAAAATTATTACATTTTGCAAACACGATCCTTACATTTTTCTTGGCATGTATGCAAAAAATGGTATCAAAAAATGATAAAAAAGTACAACGTTGTCAAAAAGCCTCTGGCCCGCATAGTGGGGCGCCCATGGGCCGAGATGGGTCAAAAATTTACATTTTTATTTATGTTTTGCATTCTAAAATTGGTATACAATTTTTAAGAATTAATACAACAAGCAGTACCATTTTTTGATGAATATTCTATTTTTTATGATTTTCTTTATTTTTCATATTTAGAAAATATAATAAAATAAAAATGAAGTCAAAAATTTTTAACGCTTTGCAAACACGATCCTTACATTTTTCTGGGCATGCCTATAAAAAATAGCCTCAAAAAATGAGAAAAAAAGTAAAACGCAATCAAAAGGCCCCCAGCCCACGTAGTGGGGCGCCGAGGGGCCGGGATAGGTTAAAAATATTTATTTTTATTTATGTTTTACATTCTGAAATTAATATACAATTTTTAGGAATTAATGCAATAAGAGGTACCATTTTTTAGTGAATATTCTATTTTTTATGATTTTCTTTATTTTTGATCTTTGAAAAATAATATGAAATAAAAACGACATAGTGAAATTATGAAATTTTACAGACACGATCCCTTCATTTTTCTTGGCATCCCTGCAAAAAATGATCTCAAAAAATGACAAAAAAGTATAACGTTGTCAAAAAGCCTCTGTCACGCATAGTGGGGCGCCTAGGGGCTGAGATGGGTCAACAATTTACATTTTTATTTATGTTTTACATTCTAAAATTAATATACAATTTTTAAGAATTAATCCAACAAGCAGCACCATTTTTTGATGAATATTCTATTTTTTATTTTTTTTTATTTTTCACCTTTGAAAAATAAAATAAAATAAAAAGACGCCACAAAATTATGAAATTTTGCAAACACGATCCTTACATTTTTCGGGGCATAACTGCAAAAAATGGCCTGAAAAGACAGAAAAAGTAAAACACTATCAAAAAGTCCCCGGCCAGTGTAGTGGGGCGCCGAGGGATCGGAATAGGTTAAAAATATTTACTTTTATTTTTGTTTTGCAATCCAAAATTAATATATGCTTTTTAGGAATAAATTCAACAGGCGGTACCATTTTTTGATGAATATTCTATTTTTTATGATTTTCTTTATTTTTCATATATGAAAAAGAAAAGAAAATAAAAACAACGTTACAAACCTATGAAACTTTATAGACACGATCCTTACATTTTCTGGGCAAGCCTGTAAAAAATGGCTTCAAAAAATAGAAAATAATAATAATAAAACGCTGTCAAAAAGCCCTCGGCCCGCGTAGTGGGGCTCTGAGGGGCCGGGATGGGTCAAAAATATTTCTTTTTATTTATGTTTTCCATTCTGAACTTAGTATACAATTTTTAAAAATTAATGCGATAAGGGGTACCATTTTTTGATGAATATTCTATTTTTTATGATTTTCTTTATTTTTTGTCTTTGAAAAATAAAATAAAATAAAAATGACATCACGAAATTATGAAATTTTGCAGACAGGATCCTTACATTTTTTTGGGCATGCTTGTAAAAAATGGCCTCGAAAAATGACAAAAAACGTAAAGCATTGTGAAAAAGGCCCATCCCGCGTAGTGCAGCGCCCAGGGGCCAGGATTGATAGAAAATTTACATTTTTATTTATGTTTTACATTCTAAAATTAATATACAATTTTTAAGAATTAATGCAACAAGCAACACCATTTGTTATGAATATTCTATTTTTTTTATGATTTTCTTTATTTTTAATCTTTGAAAAATAAAATAAAATAAAAATGACGTCAAAAATTTATGAAGCTTAGCAGACATGATCCTTACATTATTCTGGGCATGCCAGCAAAAAATGGCCTAAAAATGACAAAAAAAAGTAAAACGCTGTCAAAAAACACCATTTTTTATGAATATTATATTTATTATGATTTTCTTTATTTTTAGTCTTTGAAAAATAAAATAAAATAAAAATGACGTCAAAAATTCATGAAGCTTTGTAGACATAATCGTTACATTTTTCTGGGCATGGCTATAAAAAATGGCTTCAAAAAATGACAAAAAAAGTAAAACGCTGTCAAAAAGCCCCCGGCCCCCAAAGTGGGGCGCCGAGGGGCCGGGATGGGTCAAAAATTTTTATTTTTCTTTATGTTTTACATTCTAAAATTAATATACGATTTTTAAGAATTAATGCAACAAGCATCACCATTTTTTGATGAATATTCTATTTTTCATGATTTTCTTAATTTTTGGTCTTTGAAAAATAAAATAAAATAAAAACAATGACAAACAATTATGGAGTTTTGTAAACACGATCCTCACATTTTTTTGGGCATACCTGCAAAAAATGCCCTCAAAAGATGACAAAAAAGGTGAAACGCAGTCAAAAGGCCCCAGGCCTGCATAGTTGGGTGCCGAGGACCGGGATGGGTAAAAAATGTACATTTTTATTTATGTTTTACATTCTAAAATTAATATACGATTTAGATGAATTTAGGCAACAAGCAGCACCATTTTTTGTTAAATATTCTATTTTTTATGATTTTCTTTATTTTTTGTCTTTGAAAAATAAAATAAAATAAAAATAGCGTCACAAAATTATGAAATTTTACAAACACGATCCTTTCATTTTTTTGGGCATGTATGCAAAAAATGGCATCAAAAAATGACAAAAAACGTAAAATGCTGTCAAAAAGCCCCCGGCCAGCGTAGTGGGCCGCCGGGATGGCTCAAAAATATTTACTTTTATTTATGTTTTGCATTCTAAAACGAATATATGATTTTTAGGAATGAATGCAACAAGTCGTACCATTTTTTGATGAATATTCTATTTTTTTATTATTTTCTTTATTTCTCATCTTTGAAAAATAAAATAAAATAAAAAAGACGTCACAAAATTATGAAATTTTACAGTGACGATCCTTACATTTTCTGGGCATGCCTGCTAAAAATGGCGTAAAAAATGACAAAAAAATGTAAAACGTTGTCAAAAAGACCCCAGCCCGCACAGTGGGACGCCAAGGGGCCGTGATGGGTCAAAAATTTACATTTTATTTATGTTTTGCATTCTAGAATTAATATACAATTTTTAAGAATTAACGGAGCAAGCAGCACCATTTTTTGGTGAATATTCTATTTTTTTATGATTTTCTTTATTTTTGGTCTTTGAAAAATAAAATAAAATAAAAATAACGTCAAAAAATTATAAAGTTTTACAAACACGATCCTTACATTTTTCTGGGCATGTATGCTAAAATAGCCATAAAAATGACAAAAAAAAGTAAAACGCTGTCAAAAAGTCACTGGCTCGCATAGTGGGGGCGCCGAGGGGCTGGGATGGGTAAAAAATTTACATTTTTATTTATGTTTTGCATTCTAAAATTAATAAATGATTTTTAAGAATTAATACAACAAGCAGCACTATTTGTTGATGAATATTCTATTTTTTATGATTTTATTTATTTTTCATCTTTGAAAAATAAAATAAAATAAAAATAACGTCACAAAATTATGAAATTTTACAGACACGATCCTTACATTTTTCTAGGTATGCCTGTAAAAAAATGGCCTCAAAAAATAACAAAAATAGTAAAACACTGTCAAAAAGTCCACGGCCAGCGTAGTGGGGTGCCGATGGGCCGTGATGGGTAAAAAATACTTACTTTTATTTATGTTTTGAATTCTAAAATTAATATGCGATATTTAGGAATGAATGCAACAAGTGGTACTATTTTTTGACGAATATTCTATTTTTCATGATTTTCTTTATTTTTCATCTTTGAAAAATAAAATAAAAACGACGTCACAAAATTATGAAATTTTACAGACATGATCCTTACATTTTTCTTGGCATGTCTGCAAAAAATGGTCTCAAAAAATGACAAAAAAAGTAAAACGTTGTCAAAAAGCCCCCGACTCGCGTAATGGGCGCCCAGGGGCCGGGATAGGTAAAAAATTTACATTTTTATTTATGTTTTGCATTCTAAAATTAATATATGATTTTTAAGAATTAATGCAATAAGTAGCACCATTTTTTTGATGAATATTCTATTTTTTGTGATTTTCTTTATTTTTGGTCTTTGAAAAATAAAATAAAAATGACGTAAAACAATTATGAAATTTTCTAGACACGATCCTTACATTTTTCTGGACATGCCTGCAAATATGGCCTCAAAAAATGACAAAAAAAGTAAAACTCTGTCAAAAAGCCTCCGGCCCGCGTAGTGGTGTACCGAGGGGCCGGGATGGGTCAAAACTTTTTATTTTTATTTATGCTTTGCATTCTAAAATCAATATACAATTTTTAGGAATTAATGCAATAAGCGGTACCATTGTTTGATGAATATTCTAATTTTTATCATTTTCTTTATTTTTCATTTTTGAAAAATAAAATAAAATAAAAATGACGTCATGAAATTATGAAATTTTACAAACACGATCCTTACATTTTTCTGGGCATGCCTGCAAAAAAAAGGCCTAAAAATGACAAAAAAAAGTAAAACGTTGTCAAAAAGCCCCCAACCTGCGTAGTGGGGCGCCCAGGGGCCGGGATGGATAAAAAATTTATAGTTTTGTTTATGTTTTGCCTTCTAAAATTAATATACAATTTTTAGGAATTAATGCAACAAGCTGCACCATTTTTTGATGAATATTCTATTTTTTATGGTTTTCTTTATTTTTGGTCTTTCAAAAATAAAATAAAATAAAAACAACGTCAAAAAATTATATAGTTTTGCATACACAATCTTTACATTTTTCTGGGCATGCCTGCAAAAATGGCCTCAAAAAATGACAAAAACAAAGTAGAACGCTGTCAAAAAGTCCCCGTCCCGCATATTGGGGCGCCGAGGGGCCAGGATGGGTAAAAAATTTACAGTTTTATTTATGTTTTGCGTTCGAAAATTAATATACGATTTTTAGGAATTAATGCAACAAGCGACACCATTTTTTGATGAATATTCTATTTTTTATGATTTTCTTTATTTTTCATCTTTAAAAAAAATAAAAATAAAAATGACGCCAAAAAATTATTAAATTTTACAGACACGATCTTTACATTTTTCTGGGCATGCCTGCAAAAAATAACCTCAAAAAATGACAAAAAAGTTAAACGCTGTCAAAAAGGCCCCGGCCCGCAAAATTGCAGACACGTCCAAAAAAATGTAAGGATCGTGTCTGCAAAATTTCAGAGTTTTTTGAAGTCATTTTTGTTTTATTTTATTTTTCAAAGATGAAAAATAGAGAAAATCATAAAAAATAGAATATTCATCAAAAAATGGTGCTGCTTGTTGTATTAATTCTTAAAAATCGTGTATTAATTTTAAAATGTAAAATATAAATAAAAATGTAAATTTTTGACCCATCCTGACCCCTGGACGCCCCACTATGTTGGTTGGGGGCTCTTTGATAACGTTTTTCTTGCGGGAAAGGATAAGATTGTGAACGAGGAGGATTTGGGTATAAATTGCCAGGGTAACAATGCTTCATTCGGTGGATTGAATGAACTGACCACATAATCTTATCAAACTGAAGCTTGCGTGGGTTCTATAGTTGGTGGGGCAAGCTCACGTGAGGGTATTATTAGTAATGTGAATCCTCTAACATTGCTGAGCCATCTTCAGCGAATGTATCTTTTAGCTTTGTTGTGGATATGTCAGATAAAAGCTTCATTTGTGGGGCCAGAAGATTGATGGCGACAGCTCGGGGATAAAAAAGAAACAAGACTAGTGGTAATGGGAATTCTGGGGAGTCCCTCTTACTAAAGAGGAAGTTGGAGAATGCTGCTATTTGGTCTCGGAGGGACATAAACGTGTCGCATTGGGTGAGTTGACAAACTTTGTGGGATCGGCGGAGGTTGCAGAGCAACCCCGCCAAACGCCATGAGTACTTTAGTTTCTAACGTGTGGGGACTGGGGAATCCTCGTGCGTTCGACAAACTTCGGATGTTAATCCGAGACACTTCCCCTAATCTAGTTTTCTAATGGAAACTAGATTGTGGTTGACGATAGCGGATGTGATGAAGAGAAGGCTGGGGTTTGATTGTGGATTTTATGTTGATTGTGTGGGGAAGAATGGTGGTGTTATGTTATTATGGAATGAGCATATTAACGTGCATGTTAAGAATTACTCCCGATTCCATATTGAACGTTTTGTTAAGCTTTCGGATGGGGAAGTGAGAGAAGTCATCATGGACACTTATTTCTCGTCTAAAGGACCTTTTTAATCTCCTGGATTGTTGGAGGGGATTTCAATGAGATATTTTATCTTTTGGAAAAGAAAGGCGGGAGTGATAGATGTAATACGAGCGTGAATACCTGCCGCAAAACGGTGGAAAATTGTGAGCTTAAAGGACCTTGGTTTTGATGGTCCTAAGCTTACTTGGGATAATGGGAAGAGCGCTGTTGATCATATCCGGGAACGGTTAGATAGAGTGCTTGGTGATAGAGTACTTGGGATTAACAATTTCCTCACATATTCCCCTCTCTCTCACACCTCACCTGCGCTCTATCTCTTCCTCCTCTCCCTTCTCGACTACTCTCACTCACTCTCCTCGATACTTTCTGCCCTTGCTCTCACTTTTTCTCCTCGTCATTGTTGTCTCTCTCTCTCTCTCTCTCCGGTCGTCGACCTCTCTCATTGTCGATCTCTCTCTTCCCGTCAAAAATCATAAGAAACCATCACCAGCGCAACCAAAGATTGAGCACCATCGGTGAAGTTTTTTGCGAAGCCCACGTAATATTATCGAGTGTCGACATCACGAAGATTGTTCGTGGTTTTGTGTAAAAATTGAAATATTCTTTTACAATGTAATGTTTTGTCATTTGCAATAATAGGAAAAATCTTGTTGATTTGTGTGTTGGGTGAGTGATATATGCATCAGTGAATTTAATTTTGAATGTTTTATTTTAATTTTCTTTGTTTTTGCTTGTTTTCTCCCCGATTTTGTGCTCAAATCTAGTCGAGGAACATACAATACTTATTATTATTATTTTTTTCATTGTGGATGGGTGCAATTTTGAGGGGAGAGATAGTTGAGAGATTGAAAGAGAGGAGAGAGAAAGGGGAGGTCAAAAGAGAGTTTTTTGCTTTAGTTTTGCATTCTCTTTGTAACATTGCTATTGTTTTATTTACCAGGTAAACGTTTCATTTACTAGAGAACAAATTCTGTTGACTTTGGTAGTGGTGGATTTACCTGATAAAAAATGTATTTACTGGTAAAATAGTCTATGTGTTTTAGTTTTGCTCTCTCTTTATAACAATGGTAAATGTTTCATTTACCAGAGAACAGTTTCTGTTGAATTTAGTAAATGGAGAATTAACATGATAAATGATGTATTCACTTCAGCACGTGCCCACTTCCACTAAATTTTCCATATATGCGTATGATTTTTGATGAAATTGTTGGTCTCCGAATCGAATTCGGATGTAGAAGCGTGGTGTGAGGGGAAGCGGATCGTGTATGACAAAAATTTTCATAAAACTTTTGAGATACTCTATAGATTATATTAATTTATGCACGAATAAATTAATCTCAATAATTCATTTATTAAAAACTCAATTAGAAAAAAATACCCGGAGGCCGACTCGGCTGATAACTTGAGTTCTTTGACCTCGAACAATCTTTGCTCCAAAGCTTTGTGTTTAGAAAACCAATGTCTTCCACGTCAATTCCTAGAATCCACGAAGACGTGTGTGTGAGCACACATGCGACAAAACGGGTTACAATAAACACTCAAATTTCCACAAACTCCAACGCATGCACGATGTGGAATTTTTGGAGAAAATTTTTTTCCTTTCTTTATGTGTTGAGAATTTCGGCCAGCCTTAACAATTAGGGCTGAAAAATTGTTTCAAAAATTGAGACAATTTTCTATCATTATCATATTTATAGAGTATAAGTCAAACTTCTAGAAGGAATCCAATCTCTATCTCCAAGATAAAGCTTGTCAATTATCACCTATTTGAATTTTGAACAAAATCTCCTCTATCCCTTATCCCTTGTGGCCATGCTAGGGGATTTTCATCCCTGTGTGGCGCCAATTTGCAGATAGGGAAGGAAGAGAAAATCATCATTTATCCTGTAGTCTAATTTTAACTCAAATTCAAATTTAAGTCAAACTTAAATTAATTTGAATTCTAAAGTTTAAAATGATTAATTTAAATTATGTTCATGATTCAAATTTAAATTTAAATAATCACATTATTTAAATAATAATTAATTCTTAATTAATTATTTTTTGAGTATTTAATTTTAGAATTCCGTATTCTAAAATTCCCATTTTTGTCCTATGTGTCTGGTAGAATTACTAGGACGACGCGGGGACTAATGGACCTATAATCCCGAGCTCCAATAAAATTAATAATCAATTAAACACTTTAATTAATTAATTAATTCTATTAATTCCAATAGTTACTCCACTATAAACTTGGAATTGCACTCTCGAAATTATAGACATAAATTACTTCTAAACTGTGAAGTGT
>NW_010361196.1:176639-178322 GCF_000414095.1 Morus notabilis | reverse complement strand
TACACATTAACTCTTAATGATAGAATTAGCAATCACACTTTGCCAACAACCTTTCTTGTCATGACTCATAGTCAAAATCTATGTATCCTGTGAAAGATAACTCTTTCACTAACTAAACTATCTTATAGTTTCTTATTTTCCTCATACACTTAAGGATGTACTACATGGCTACCCAATGATCGAATCTTGAGTTCAACTGACAAGAATATCAGATATTCGAGCTTATAAAGAATAAGAACATCTTCTTTTCTTTCATTTGAAACATCTTTGTTTTGATCAAATCCATAAGACTTAATAGCCTTATCAAACCGGATGTTCTGTGATCTAGAAGCTTGCTTCAATCCATAAATGGATCTCTACAGCTTGCAGACTTTCTGCTCTAGGCCTTTCTCTATGTAACCCTCTGGCTGACCAATATAAATGGTTTCCTCAAGATAGCCATTCAGAAAAGCTGTCTTGACATCCATCTACCATATCTCATATTCAAAATATGTTGCTATGGCGAAGAGTATCTGGATGAACTTAAGCATGGCTACCGGTGAGAGAGTTTCCTCATAGTCAACTCCCTCTTTCTAGGTTTAACCCTTAGCCACTAGCCTTGCTTTATAAGTCTCTACTTTTCCATCTGCTCCTATCTTTCTCTTGAAGATCCACTTGCATCCAATGGGTCTTACCCTTTCAGGTAGATCTACAAGTTGTCAGACTGAGTTAGAGTACATTGACTCTATCTCGAGTTTCATAGCTGCTTGCCACTTCTCCTTATCAAAATTATCCATCGTAGCCTTAAAGGTCAACGGATCGTCCTTACCGTCATCAGCAGTGACGATATGTGCTTTCTCAGTATACCGGTCAGGTAACTTGCTTACCCTCCTACTACGATGAGGTACCACAGGAGTTTGATTAAGAATCGTGGTCATTATTAGCGTTCCAACAACTCTTGTCGGTTGTGGTCCAATCTTATTGGAAAGTAACTTTTCAGAACTACTTCGCTTCTAGGCTTCATATAGTCATGCTCCTGAAACGTGGCATTTGTCGATACAAATACTTTTGATTCTTATGACTATATAAAATAATCATTCTCTTGTCCCCATTGCATATCCCACAAACATGTATATTTATGATCTTGGTTCCAACTTCTCAGTCTATTATTTCATCACATGAGCCGGACACCCCCATATGCGAATATGCTTCAAAACGAGCTTTCGACCATTCCACAACTCTAGGGGTGTCTTTGGTATAGACTTAGATGGTACTAGATTCAGAATATACACAGTGGTTCTTAGGGCATAACCCAGAACGAAGTAGGAAGTGAAGAATAACTCAACATTGATCCTATCATGTCGAGCAAAGTCTGATTTCTCTTTTCGGCTACACTATTTTGCTGTGGTGTACCGGGTGCAATCAATTAGGATACCACACCTTCTTCAATCAAGAAAAACCGAAACTCTTGGTCCAGGTATTCACCCCCTCGATCTAATCGAAGTGTCTTGATTGGTTTACCTAACTGTTTTTCAACTTATGCTCAGAACTCTCTAAACTTTCTAAAAGTTTCAAATTTCTGTTGCATTAGGTATACATAACCATATCTCGAATAATCATCAATAAAAGTGATGAAATATTCGTAACCTCCTTTATCTTGGACGTTTAACGGTCCACATACATCCGAATGTATTAGCTGAAGAG
>NW_010361196.1:175061-175801 GCF_000414095.1 Morus notabilis | reverse complement strand
AGCAACTCCCGAATCTACTATCCAGGAATAAGGAATCACCCTTTTTACTAAACATGTTTTTAGAACTAGCAAATCATATTTGTTTGATTCTTTTCTTTATTTTGGGAAACAATTTCCTTGTATTTAGCCAACCCTTTTATTTTATGGATTTCCAGATACGGTATCTGATGACTGCATTATCTCATAAGCTGTCTCCATGCCTTCATACTTCTTGTGAATTTCCACGCACAACCTTAGCTAATAGTTAGCTACAGCGGTTTTGTTAGGGACAGGAGGACAATCCTCCATTTGGGACAAACTTATATTCATCACATGAATGTAAGTTGTTTATGTTACTTTACCACTTTGCATAGTTTATCTCTAGTCAGTGTTTCAGTTTCATGTAGTGAGATTTTAGGATTTGACATATTGCTGGAAATAAGTAGAATATTCATCTAATCAATTTATATGCATGAATATCAAAACATGTGAATTTAGGCACAATTAAATATGAAATATGACGCACATGAAAAATACATAAATCATGTTTTAATTTTAGGTACCAACGATAATCCAATTTACCACAAATAAAGTGTACCTTTGGGTAGTCAAATTATTTACAAATTGAACCGAGACTCCTCTAAGTTAATAAACATACTCAAAATATCTCATATTTTCATATTTATTAACTACCGTTATTTTAGTCAAAATATAACCAACAAACTTTAATTATATCTTCATGAGTGTAAACCACCGTTTCA
>NW_010361196.1:173845-174327 GCF_000414095.1 Morus notabilis | reverse complement strand
CATGGTTCTTATTTTATTTTATTTTTCTAAAACCCTTTTATAATAAATAAAATAAATAATAATAAATGCGCGTGTATATATGACATGTTATAAAACATATGAGTAGGCACATTATATCTATATGGCATGTTATATGCATGGACATATAATATATAACTATCAACATAAAATATAAATATATGGCAATCGGCTATTGAGATGATTTGACCGGGTCCCATGGAAATTATAAATCACAACCAAATCGAATAAATAAATAATTACAATAATTATTTTCTTCCGTTACAACAACGGGTCTTCGATTTTTGAACTCTTCATTCTTTGGCTTCGTTCTTCGTCTTCAGGTCAAATTTCACCTTTTTCAGGGTTCGAAACTCTTTCGGGTCCGTCGGCACGTATTACGAGGGTTTTGAAAAACCTCGGGTCCATTCGGGGTCCAATTCCTGAATATGGGCTGCCAGCTGCGCACTCTGGCGCGCGCTGTG
>NW_010361196.1:172062-172673 GCF_000414095.1 Morus notabilis | reverse complement strand
TTTCCATAAACACCAACGCATGCACGATGTGGAATTTTTGGAGAAAATTTTTTTCCTTTCTCTATGTGTTGAGAATTTCGGCCAGCCTTAACAATTAGGGCTGAAAAATTATTTCAAAAATTGTCTTCACAATTTTCTATCATTCTTATATTTATAGAGTAGAAGTCAAACTTCTAGAAGGAATCCAATCTCTATCTCTAAGATAAAGCTTGTCAATTATCTCTTATTTGAATTTTGAACAAAATCTCCTGTATCCCTTATCCCTTGTGGCCGGCCATGCTAGGGGATTTTCATCCCTGTGTGGCGCCAATTTGCAGATAGGGAAGGAAGAGAAAATCATCATTTATCCTGTAGTCTAATTTTGACTCAAATTCAAATTCAAATTTAAGTCAAACTTAAATTAATTTGAATTCTAAATTGAACAACTTATCAAATAAGTTTAAAAGGATAAATTTAAATTATGTTCATGATTCAAATTCAAATTTAAATAATCACATTATTTAAATAATAATTAATTCTTAATTACTTATTTTTTGAGTATTTAATTTTAGAATTCCGTAATTCTAAAATTCCCATTTTACCCTCTGTGTCTGGTAGAATTACTAGGATGA
>NW_010361196.1:125205-171962 GCF_000414095.1 Morus notabilis | reverse complement strand
AGTGTCCATTTGATATAGTCATTGCATATAGATCAATCCTCCATAAATAATTCATAATTAGAGCAAGGTAAAATCCGTTAACCTCTCTAATTACTTCTTTATCCTTGAGTATCATTGATTATCTAATGGACAGTGATTCATAAAACACATTCATGAATCGGAGTTCCTACTGGTCCAAGTACCGAATCAACCCTCAAGAGAATTATTTAGCTACTTCTTTCTTAAGAAGGAATGGATTCCATCTCGTGTAATAACATTCCCGGCTACCTACTTCATCATGTCTCCAAAATACAAGAAATAGGATTCAGAATCTCAGAATCCGTACCGAGTAAATCAAAAGACACTAATCCATAAATAGAAGTCTGTTAAGAACTCATGATTAAGATTATCTTATATATGACCATCGGTAGACTCAATTAGAATTTCTATACTTAACGGAATTATTAAAAATTCATATTGTGTCTGTGTCCTTGTTCCACATAATCTCATTATACGAAATACACTCATTCAATATCTCACCATATTAACAGTGCGGATAATACTGTTCTATTCTAAATGAGAATGACATGTATTAATAATGTTTTAATTAAAGATTCTGAACTTTAATTAAATTCATTATGAACATTGCTTTTTGATTATTATCCTTAAACATTATCTTCTCGTATATAACACTTATATACAATGTTTAAGGTTACATAAATAACCATGGAATTTTTATTGATATTCATAAAATATTCATAAATATATGCACATAAAATAATAAATAAACTTTTTTATTAAATAAATAATAAATATCATACTACATCTTATACTTCTAGGACACCATTCCCAACAGAAATTTCCATAAATTTTATTTTAGTCCAATCCGATGATGCACCAAACACCGGATAAGATTTAACAAAATCCCATCCAATCAATTCCAAGCCATTCCGAGCTTCATATTCCTACCCAATCCAGCATGCGAAACGAGGCCTAAGAATATAAGATATATTTTGTATTTTATGACGTTGTATTAGATTGTTCTCGATCTCGCTTGTCATTGATTATGATGCATGAATAGTAGCCAAAAGTCGTAGAATAAAGAGCGTCATTATTAATAACACCGCTAAACATAATATAAGGACCTGAAAAATAGTATGCATAACGCAATCTTATTCTTTTCTTTAAAAAGAAAAAAAATAAAAATGCAAATCTAATATAATTTTTTTAGTGATTATCAATCCATACGAGCTAGCTTTCACCAAATGACTAGCATTTCCGTTTTTCAACATTTGGATTAAACTTGGAGATTCGTGTTAAAAAGTGATAATTAGATCTGTCTTTACCTAATGCAAGTTGCGCATATATATATATATAGTTATATGTATATTTTCATTTTTTTCACCAATTTTTGGAGTTTGGGTTCAATGTCTTATGCAAAGAATTTGTGCATTTTTTTATTGGCTTATGATAAGAGTTGTGCAGTTGAACTTAGTTGGTTCTAATATATTGGATGAATATGCACTTTAGGGAGTCCCACTTTTAATGGAAAATTGGGTCTATTCTTATTTAATTCCACTTTGTGAATTGTTGAATCCACCGTACACCTTGAGTATATAAACAAACTATATAGTCCAACATATTTGTGTGTGTAATATTTACAAAAGAAAAAAAAACTCCGTACCTTACAAGTTACAATCAACTATTTTTGAACAAAGAAATATATGTGACAGCTCTACCACATTAATCTAATCACACAAAAACAAAAATTTACAGCATAAAAATTCAAGGATCTCATGGAGACCATTTTCATTTTTATGGTTTTTATCATCAAATCCAATTGGGAAGTATTCCATTTCAATAGAGATGCAACAATGGGTCGGGGCCCGTGAGTTGGCCCAGGCCCATCCTAACACAGTGATTGGTTGGGCCGGCACGACCCGTCACTGTTCAAGGCACGGCCTTGTCTATAAATATTAGTGGGCAGGGCTGAGCCAACATATATTGGTCCATGGTTCAGCCTGACACGGCCCATGAAAAATCATGGGCTAGGTAGGGTTGGGCCGGCCCGTCTAGGTCCATGACGTTTAGGCCCATAATGGGCCAGCCAAGCTCGGCCCATCTAGGCCCATAATATCTATATGTTTTTTTTTTCTTTTTTTTAGTAATTTTCTAGACATATTAGGTAAAATTATCCTGATTGTACTTTTTTTTTCTTACTAAGGTTTTGTCCCACTGGGTTTTCCTTAGAAATATTTTTATTTAATGAGACAAATCGTAAATAAAATATATCTTTTCATATTTTCATTGACTATTCAAACTTTTATATTTGTCAACTTGTTTAAAAATTTAAAAATTTAAAAATTGAAAATTACATACTTGAATAGGCCAACCCATTTAAGGTCCATGGTACAGCCCATCCTGGCTCACGACACGACCTAGCTAGACCCACGTAAAATTGACCCGTGGTGTGGGCTGCGCCGAGGTAATTCTTATATGGGCCAGCCTGACCCGGCCTACAAAATTCGTGGCTGAGCCGGCTCAGTCCACGACCCGCGTGGGCTTAAGGAGAATTGGCCGGGCCGGCCTGTTCTTGCATCTCTACATTTCAATTAACTATTTAGTTTTTAAATTACAATATTATGAATGTTAAAAAAGTAAAACTAATTAATTTTGGGATCATCTTGGCTAAAGATAAAACCTTAAATTTGATAAAAAAAATTTAATTTTTTTTATCTGAACAAGTAAATTAATTTTTTTTATCTGAACAAATAATTTACGTGACTAATTAATTTACTTGTATGGTACCCCATTTTATTTATTTATTCATGGAAACGGACTCAAATTTTCTTTTTCATTATTTTTTGAGGTAAAAAAGGTACTAAAATTCTATTATTCTAGTCTAGTCTAGTACTAAAAACACCGACAAACAAATAATCGATAAAAGGGAGACCCTATGCTTTATCCCCCAAAATTCATTCAAATATCTCCGTCTCAGAAAAGGTCTCCCTCCTCCAACGGCTAATTTTCCCTTTTCTCTCGCTCCTTTGTCCTCTCCTCCATTTCCAATCCAAAACCCTCTGAATCTCTTTCTCGTTCTCCTCCTCTCTCTCTCCTCCACTTCTCTCCTTTTCTTTCTAGATTTCGCACCCATGAAGCACTTCATGCAGCCAAGAAACACGATCTTGAGGGAGACGACGATAGAGTTTCTGGCGTCGCCCAACCCTAGCACGGCCAAGCCTCAGCTGTTGCGAAAGCGGAGGGGCTCCAAGGAGAACGCGCCAAGCTCCGGCCATCGCGAAAGCAGAAGGGCTCCAAGGAGACCGCTCCGCTGTCGGATCCGAAATCGTTGCTCCCGATTCCAGAGCACTCGCCGGATCTCCGCTGCCAAGTTGAAGAGCCCACTCCCGCCACAACCACCGTCGTCGAATCCTCTCAAGAGAAAGCTGAGCATGGAAAGGATTCCCGAGAACTCCGTAATTGGAACATGCGAATCTGGTGTCCAAGTATGGTTTCTTTGTTGAGATTCCCCTATTCAGCCCTAGGATTTCTTTGTTTTGTTTTGTTTTTAATCAGATTTCTTTGCTTTTAGCTTTTCTCCTATTATGATTTTTTTCCCTTTCAGGTGAAGTTTTTGGGCTGTGGATTAATGAAAAGTCCAGGGTCCAAGATAGTGGCTTTTGGGTGATTCTTCTTGAGAAAGTGACAAAAAAAAAATCAATTGAAAGTTTTGGGTTTTTCTCAACTATTATAAACTATGATAAAATATTTTGCGTACATTTTTGTTTTGTTTATGGTAGGCACGATCATTTGTCTGCCTTGTCCAGAAAAATTTGGTTTAATGCAGGTTTTGATTCGTGATGAAAGGAAAAAAAAAAATTAGGAAAGAGCAAATGAACTATGTCTACACTAAAAGCAATATAATAGAAGGATTTTATCTAGAATAGACTGTGTTGTTCTTTCTAAAATATCTTTTATTTCTTTGTTAACAATACATTTACATGGATGTTTTCATTATGGGGTTTCTATTCTGAATCATTTATGAATTCTAAACTACAGCCAGTTTAGAAGCTGCTTTATTAGGTTATATTATTGCATTTTGGGTTTCTATTTAGTTACCAAGAGTGTTTTGGCAAAAGTGATTTTTTTCCCTCTCATAGAATCTTTTTTCTTTTATTGTTTTGGAAAGATATATTAATATTTGTGTTGTGTAACGTAATGCTTTAACCGTGTGTTTTCTTTGATTCGTTTTTTTCAGTGTCTTTTTTTTCACCGCACATAGAACTGCAAGGGAATATACTCAAGGAGACCCAAAAGATCGATAGGCTTGGTGATCTCAATTAAACAATGGTACAACATTTTCTGACTTGGTTCGATGAAACATTCTCCACAACTTACAAGTCGATGGTATTAGATGGACATGAATGTAAAGATGCTTGCTTGGTGCGTTCTTCTTTAAATTTTGAAGTTGAACTGCAATTTGGCTTTTTTATTATTGTGTTTCTTCTTCTTCTTTTTTAAAATTTAAAGTTGAACTGCTATTTGGCTTTTTATTGTTGTGCTTTGGTTCTTTTATTTCAATTGCTGAGAAATGGACTATATTTTTATTTGACTTATTTTCTATTGTTCGAGTCAGGGTTCTTTCTTCTTTTTATTATTTTTTTTATGTTATTTCTAGATTCTCAAATAGCAGCTGGACAAACAATTCAAAGTTTAACTTATGTAAATTGTGAATTTTTTTTTTGTTCTGTTCTAGTGGAGGTTTTGGATAAAAAGCAACATACTGAACAAGGTACCATTTTCTTTCCTACTTATTCTTTGTTTGTTGAATTCGACTCATGTTTATGTTATATATTGTATTTGCCTACATTTATCCGTTACACCAATAATTATCTATCTACACTTCTGTCGGGATCCTTTAAAGGATAAAATTTTAATGATGCTCATGCTTTTAGGGACCTAAAAATTGTTGATTTTAACGATTCTCTTGTGTTTAGTGTAATTGAACCATTTGCATAGAATATTTGGTTTAGTTCTAAATGGTAGCACTCTTAGAAAGTACATATATTGGGATGTAGCTCTTCCAATGATGTATTTTTCCACATGTTCATATAAGGTTGAACAGGTTCGTCGGGATCCGTTTTTTCCAATTTTTCTAAATGTTTTTGTCTCCGTATTCTTTCATATTACATGCCATACATTTTAACATTTGGTGGTGTTTTCACGTATGTACGTTGTAGTCCTCTTATTCTATCATGTCGTTCTTTCTTTTCATTCTTGCTTCCTTCATTGCCTTCTTGTCTAGGTTGTTGTTTGTATGATTATGTCGCTTCTTGATTTCTCTTTGTTCATGAATAAGTGCATCCCAAAACTTGAGAGCTTTTCTGCCTCGCCATTTCTCTTTCTTTGCGGTTCTTGTTGTTCTGAATTGGAAATTTTGGATCTTGACAAAACCTTATACAAAAGGAGCATGCATGCCTCAACTGATAAATTATAATGCATATGCTATGCCATATTACTAGTAGCTTTATTAGTATCTATTTTATCTCCCTTCTCTTTCTTTTCTTTTTTCTCAGAAGTGTTTTCTTTTCGACAACCTTGTTAGCAATTAATATCATTCTATAGTAATTATGTATAAAACAAATTACAAATCATTCTATAGTGAGCAGTAGGACCGTCTAGGAGACAAACAAATAGGGGGAGACTTTGACGTAAAACGTGAGTTCTTTGTTTGTAATGGTTTGGATCTCTCCGATTTCAACAACACAGTTTTCATCCCATCCGTTATCTTTTATTATGCAGTCATTTAATTCTTGGTATTGAACAATTGTACGGAGATCAAGAGTGGCAATGTGATGCAGGAGCAAGAGGGGCCACTAATGTAGATAGTGAAATAGAGAGAAACGAGTAAAGAAATGTTAGAAGAATTGAAGAATCAGAGGAATGGGAGAGAATGGATAGAATAACTGAATAATCTAATATTTTATACCATTGAAATCTTGAAATGTTAAAAGAGCCGAATCTTAAACGCTATAACTTTTTCGTTTTAATTCCGATTGAGATAATTTTTTTTCTATGCGTTCACAACGAAGAGACTAATAAAACCCCACCCATATAACCTATTAAAATTTTCCCATCACCATTGAGTTTTTATTAAAATACTATCTAAATACAAATTGAAGTTTTGACCCTCTCAAACACAAACTCAATAGATTCTCAATTGAAATCATAACTCAAATGTGCACATCCAAACACTAATTATAATCCAATTTGATCAGATTATCTGAATTCTTGATTATTATTCTACTTTACACTTCAAAGAGCTCAAATACAAGTTGGCTTCTTGAATGATATCCAATTCCTTGAATTAAAATTAGTTGGTTGTACTGCATGACTTTGTCTTGCTAAAAAAGCGTAATGGGAATGCATTGACCTAAAAGAGTGTATTTTTCTCAGACTTTTGGAATTGCCAATGTGAGCTAAATGGTAAGGAACTTTTTACTAATGTTGGAGCTACCTAGAGGAGCAAATCTCAGAGGAAACGGTATTGTTGTAGCTCCATGATTTTGTATCCTATTTTAGTACTTTATTCATTTTTCTTTGAAATTGTAAATTCTTTGACATTGTAGCTTTAAAGATTGACAACAATATAATGAAGCAACTTTGATCAGTCTTTGATTTTTGAAGTAGATACTTTTAGTATTTCTGGAATCAAGATGTTTGAAACGTAAAATTTAAATTGGATTATACTGAATGCTTATGTTGCATGGTCTCCTTGTTGGGTCCAAAACTTGTTTGGTTTGGGTCTTATATTTAACTATTGTAATTGGTTTAATATTGGGATCTTAATTTCATCATAGATATTTGGTGAATAGAATTATCTTATGTTATTTATCTTTTTTCTCTGATTTAAAAACGTGAAAGACAACATGTAGTTATTTCCTGTACAACGATACCTCTTTTTTGGGCAATTGAAACATTTGATAGATGAAAGTAAGAGTCTCATAGTTTTCCGCTACAAGACTATCTATTCCTTCTTTCTTCAAGTGCAAACTATTTTTTTCCTGAACATCTGAAGCCAAACGGCCTTCTTGCTCCGCTTTCACTTAGGAATTACAAGAAAAGGTCAGAACTATCTATTTGCTTTTTTTAAATTAGACCGTCTATAGTTTGTAATTTTTTTTATTATTTTTATTTGTATAATGGTTTAAGAAAAATCTCAACATTGCTACATTCTGATGTTGAGAAGCTTCACAATCTCACCACTCGCATCCTTTCCCTTTTTTCAAGGTGCAATCTACTAGTTGCCCATAAGGAAGAGCTTGCACAACTCATAACCTTGGAGCAAGGAAAGCCTCTAAAAGAGGCCTTGGATGAGGTATCCATCTAAAGTATAGAATTAAGATATTGAGTATCTTAATAATCACGTGATATTCACATACTCTATCTTACAGATTAGCTAAGGAGTTGGAATCTGGTTCATATTAATGTTTGAGTGGTTTTAAAACATTAACGTCTGATTCGTATTCATATTCATATGATTCGTCATATTCATATGATTCGTCGTTAATGTCTCTGTCTTCTCTTTAAGGTGAGACCTTTAAAAGGCCTCAAAGGCTCTGTACTGCCGGTTTTGTTGGGGTTCTTTTGGTACTACTCACTAGAGAGTTCTGCATTTTTTTTTTTACTCATTTTCCTTGAGTTTTGGTTTTCATCATGAGTAGGTTTCTAGCTTGTAGAAGAGTGGTCGTTAGAGTGCCTCATACGGCTTTGTGTTGTTTTTTCTCTCAAGGTATGTAATAATTTTTTTAACCTATTTCTTAAGATTGGCATATCTGGTTATTTGTTTTTTCATTTCTCAATATTTTCGTTTGTTGCCTCTTGGTGATATCTCTTGTAATTTGAATATCTGATGTTTGTTTGTTGGTTCCTCTTAATATGAAAAAAAGAGAAGAAAATTAACACTCCTTTGGAGGGGTGGGTAGGGTTTGGTTATGACAATATCTAAGTTTGTATTGCTGTTGCGATTCTTGCTTTAATTTTGTTCAGAAATTTGGTTTAGATTGTTTTTGTTATTTTTGGATTTCTTTGTGAACCATTTTTGGATCTCTTGAAACCCTATAATGAAAGCCAAATGTTCTAGGGGGAAATTTGGTTGCCTGCTCTTTCTCTTTTCTCTTTCTTTTCTTGTTATTGTTGGACCTTGCCTATTTGGGTTTTCTTACTTGCCTGCTGATAACTCTATGAAAATAGGGTGGGTTGGGTTTGTTTGGTTATGACAATATCTAAGTTTGTATTGCTGTTGCGATTCTTGCTTTAATTTTGTTCAGAAATTTGGTTTAGATTGTTTTTGTTATTTTTGGATTTCTTTGTGAACAATTTTTGGATCTCTTGAAACCCTATAATGAAAGCCAAATGTTCTAGGGGGAAATTTGGTTGCCTGCTCTTTCTCTTTTCTCTTTCTTTTCTTGTTATTGTTGGACCTTGCCTATTTGGGTTTTCTTACTTGCCTGCTGATAACTCTATGAAAATAGAGTTAATTGAGCATTTTTCAGGCTTAAATTATTACCTAGAGGGTAAGTAGTATTAGTTTTCTCCTATATTTTTAGTCTTGTTAATAGTTGTTTAGTTAATTGTGTTTCATAAATTCTCTCTCGTGATTAGCGTTAAAAAGAACTAATGTGGGTGCAATTTGTGGTTAATCTCAGGTTTAAGAAAAATGGTCTTTTGGAGCTTTGAGCAGCATCTCGTATCTTGGAATGTGATTAAATCTTGGTCAGCATTGCTCTGCGTTGCTCCAGCAACACGAGCTGGGCCATACGTGTGATGTGCTGACAGCTGGACTTTAGCTGGTAAATGAGCTGTCTTGTGTCCGTGAAGGGTGACGATTGAACAATAATTGGAGGCCTCCCCAGATGCTGCCACGTGGAATTAGGGTACAATAAGTACCTGCAGCTGAGAAGAAAGAAGGTGTCCTTGGTCATATTTTGCAACGTAGAGGCGGCTATACTTGGAAAAGGAAACCACTTCTATTTTTCTGATCAAGTACCAGCTCCAGTACTGGAAAGAAGAAGAAGGAAACGTCACAGGGTGTTGAACGTGAAGGAAGGTCCATTGCTGATGCAGGAAGCGTTTAGAAGAAACATTAGAAAAGGGGGATTCTGATTCTCCCCTCGTAACTTTAGTTTTTCTTACTCTTAATACTCTGTTTTACTTTGTTGAAGAATATTTACGTTTCTCTTAAAATCTGAATTCTAATTCGTGTATAAACTCTATGAGACTATGATTTGTTGGCTGAGATTGTTAAGTTGCCGAATATTGAAATGCTAGTTGATGTTGAATAGATCTGAGTATTATTTCTCTGTTTATTCAAGCGAGCTAAATTTTGTGCCTTAACTGTGATTGGGAAATCATAGGAGGGGAGCATAGCTTTGATTAGATCTGGGAAGGTGATAGGCCACCGGTGCACTTGACTTACGTAAGGAGAAATAAGAGACAGGGGTAGAATGGGGTTTTTGCAGGAGGGGCTGTCTATTGCAAAATCAGGGGGATATATAGTTAGAAAATAAAGAGAGAAAGGCAGTTAGAGAATTGTTGTGAGAAACTGGAGAGTTCAGGTCTCTCGAAAACCTGAGTATAGGAGTAGTGTCCGGAAAGATTCTTGTCCTAATCTTCCGATAGTTGTTATCTCAAACTTCCGATTGTGATCCAACTCAATAATTTGAGCTTAATAACATCTCTACTAGTCATTTCCGTATTGATTCTGTATCAGAAGGTTTAGTTGAGTGGACACCGCTTGAATAGTGCAAGTTCTTAGATCTTGTTTTAGATTTTTGATTCTCACGATATAGGAATATATTGTGTCTTGCATAACCATATGATTTAGAGCTTCATTCTCTGATTTTAGAGTCTAAATTTGCAAAGGGATTTGTTGGATTTAGTTTTTAAGATCGGTAGATAGAGGATTGGAAAATCTCTGCTGTAGTAAATCTGGTTAACAAGGAAGTTTTTGTTGCCGTCCGTTGCTGCAGCATTGCACATCATTGATAGGAGACAGTTTAGCAATTGTGAGCCACGAACAGTGACTTTGGCCAATTTATATGCATATTTTGTTATTAATTAGATTTATCTTAGTTTGTTTATTTTCTTACAGCCGTAATATTCTTAGGTTTTTAACATCTTAAAATCAACTTTATTTTTCTTCTAAAAACTTGAACAGAATTAATTTAGTAATTTGATTTCAAAAGCTTTCAATTCCTGTGGGACGATACTTGATTATTCATCATTTTACTACTTGTTGACAACGTCAACTGCGGTTTTGGAGTGATTTCAAAAGTCTCAACTGTTGAGTGTGGAATCAAATGAGTTGCCCTTATTTATATTCAGGTTAGCACTTCTCTTCATATGCTATATTATTTTAGGAATGGTTTTTGTTTTGCTGAAATTTGGGATTTTGTATTTGGTTCCTTTTACTTTTTACTACCTGTTTGTTATTGAATTCGTGGTTGTAACAAAATGTTTGGATTTTGTAATAATTTTGTAACAAAGCGCCTCATACAACCCTGGGTTGTTTATTCCCTCGAGGCATGTAATAATTTTTTTTACCCGTTTCCTTAAGATTTGAATCTCTAGTTATTGGTTTGTTTCATTTCTTAATGTTTTTGTTTGTTGCCTCATGGTGATATCTCTTGCAATCTGAATATTTGATTTTTGTTTGTTAGTTCCTTTTAATATGAAAAAAGCAGAAGAAAGATAACAGTCCTTTGGAGGGGGGTTCCTTTTAATATCTAAGTATGGATTCTTTTTTTTTTTTTTTTTTGGGTTCAGTGGCTAAATTTGAATATTTTTGTTTGTGGTTATAATAATAGTCTAATAATTTGGGGGTTCACATTGTCTTTGTGGTTGCTTTTCTACATGGGTATGTGTTTATCTCTACTTGGTCTTTTTGCCGCCTTATTATTGTCTTGTATGGCTGTAGATTAACTATTCTTTTCCTTTTGTAGTTGGAGCCTACCCGTGGAACCATGTTGTCATTTACAAATAGTTTGAGTGATGTTTATTTTATTTTATTTTACCTTTTGATTTTCTGTCAATGTGCTAGATATATATATATATATATATATATTTATCTACAATATAATTTTTTTTTCTATTTTCTAGTAGATCTATTCATTCTTTATTCTTTACAACTCTAGAAGTTGAGGAGATATCAAGTTCAAAACGAGCTGAAGTGCACAATTGGGGTAGGTTTTAGCAACTTATGTAACGTTCATCATTGGATATGATTAGTTTGTTTATTTTGGCTGGATAAATTTTAGTTTGATGGAGGTTTTGATTATGATGAAAAAAAGGAAGAGTAAGAGGAAATATGAACTTTTTTTTCCTTCTTTTTTTTTGTTTCCCCACCCCCTTTTTTTTCCCTCTCCATCTTTAAGTGTATATATGATATCTTATTTTTGATCTAAGAAAAAAGAGAACATTGTTTTACTATCATGCATTCTCTCGGAGACCAATCCCAGTTTCCTTCAACCATGTTTCCAATCTAAAACAGGCTTTTGTTTGATTTTTTTATTTTTATTTTTATTTTTCATGTTTAACTGTCTAGTGTCTTAGAACAACTTGCATAAAAGATGTGAACAAACTTGCATACTTTTCCTTGTTTCCAACTCTTTGTATATCCAAAAGGGATTGATGTAGATGTTCTTTACATATAAAGTTATTTGCTTGTTATCAATGGACTTATATGTATGTTTATATTATGGTATTTTGAATTAAATCTTTTATGAATTTCTTATCAGCTTGCTCTTTATATGATAATAAACTATGGCCAGTTTAGAAGCTCGATTTACTTTTACCAAGTCTTGGATACTTTTTATTCCCATACCGAGTCTTGGATGCTTTTTTCTCTTTCAGGTTCAAACTTCTATCCTCACTTCTTTTTTATTTTATTTTGGGATAATGCAAGTTTTTATTTGTGTTGCTTTAATTTAAGAAATTTGGTTCAGATTATTTTTGTTATTTTGGATTTCTTTGTGAACAAAATTTTGGATCTCTTGAAACCCTAATGATGAAAGCCAAATGTTCTATGGTGCTTTCATTGGTTGCCTGCTCTATTTCTTTTTTTCTTTCCTTTCTTGTTATCGTTGGACCTTGCCTATTTGGGTTTTCTTACTTGCCTGCTTTCTTCTTGTCTCTTTTGGATGGCTGAGACGACGTCACCTGTGTTGGAGTGATTTCAAAAGCCCCAATTGTTGAGTGTGGAATAAAATAAATTGCTTTTATTTATATTCAGGTTAGCACTTCTCTCTTCTCTTCATATGGTATTTTATATTGGGTTTCTTTTTTATTTTGCTGAAATTTTGGATTTTATATTTGTTTTTCGTTTCGATTGCTACTTTCATTTGGTTCTATTTACTTTTACTACCTCTTTTTATTGAATTTGTGGTTGTAAAAAAAATATGTGGATTTTGTAAACCCTAATAAGAAAACCCAAAGTGATCAAAGTTGACTATCTATGTAATTATTCTTGTATCACCTATTTGCTCATGTTGATTTGTTGTGTGAATTGTAAGGTTCTTAATTCGTGTTTTTAAGCATCTGATCCTTTTTTTGTTAAATTCTATTCTCTGTAGATGGGTCTCTTTTTTTCTCATTTCCAAACACTTGTATATCCAGAATGATTGTTGTCGATGTTCTTTACAATATAGAGTTATTTGCTTGGTATCCAAAATTACTGTTGGAAAACAGGCAACTCAGCTAATCGATAAGATCCTGAGGTAACATTATTTTGGTTTAAGCGGACAATTAACATTGATTGTTCATGAGTCATAATAAATCTTTCTTTTTTTACTATTAATATTATTGGAATAAGGCATATGCCTGGAATGCTAGATTGCTTTGGTGAAGAACTTAGGGTATGTTTGTTTGACAACTCAAGTTGAGAATTTGAGTTGTGTATGTGAGAAAAAACACTGTAGCAAAAAAGTTGAATTTGAATTACGATATCAGAGTATGGATTCTTTTTTTCCCGGTTGAGTGGCTGAATTTGATTATTTTTGTCCGTGGTTATAATAATAGTATAATAGTTTGGGGGTTCACATTGTTTTTGTGGTTGCTTTTCTACATGGGTATGTGTTTATCTCTGCTTGGTCTTTTTGCCTTCTTGTTATTGTCCCGTATGGCTGTAGATTAACTATTCTTTTCCTTTTGTAGTTGGAGCCTACTTGTGGAACCATGTTGTCATTTACAAATACTTGGACTGATCTTTATTTTCGTTTGTTTGTTTTTGCTTTTTTTTTCCTTACCTTTTGATGTTCTGTCAATGTGCTAGATATTTGTATTTATCTACAATATAATTTTTTATGTTTTATGGCATATCTGTTCATTCTTTATTCTTTGCAACTCTAGAAGTTGAGGAGATATCGAGTTCAAAACTAGCTAAAGTGCAAAGTTGGGGTAGGTTTTAGCAACTTATGTAACGGTCGTCATTGGATATGATTTATTTGTTTATTTTGGCCGGAGAAATTTTAGTTTGATGGAGGTTTTGATTATGGTGAAAAAAAGGAAGAGCAAGAGGAAACATGAAAAAAAATTTTCTTCCTTTATTTTTCCTCTCTCTTTAAGTGTATATATGATATCTTATTTTTTACCTAAGAAAAAATCGAACATTGTTTTACTCTCCTCGTGCATTCTCTCAGAGACCAATCCATGTTTTCTTCAACAATTTTTCCAATCTAAAACAGACTTTTGTTTGATTTTTGTTATTTGTTTTAACTTTCCATGTTTAAGTGTCTGGTGTCTTTGAACAATTTACATAAAAGATGTGAACAAAATTTGCGTACTTTCCCTTGGTTCCAACTATTTGTATATCCAAAATGGATTGATGTAGATGTTCTTTACATATAAAGTTATTTACTTTTTATCGATGGACTTATATGTATGTTTATATTATGGTATTTTGAATTAAATCTTTTATGAATTTCTAATCAGTTTGTTCTTAACATGATAATAAATTATGGCCCGTTGAGAAGCTCGATTTACTTTTACCAAGTCTTGGATGCTTTTTATTCCCATACTGAGTCTTGGATGCTTTTTTCTCTTTTAGGTTCACACTTCTACCTTCACTTCTTTCTTTTATTTTGGGATTTCTTCTGTAGTAATTTTAGATTTGTGATGCTATTGTTTCTTTAATTCCTCTATGAAATTTGGTTCTGATTTTAAGGTTTGAATTGCTGTTGTGATTGTTGCTTTAATTTTGTTAAGAAATTTGGTTCAGATTATTTTTGTTATTTTGGATTTCTTTGTGAACAAAATGTTGGATCTCTTAAAACCCTAATGATGAAAGCCAAATGTTCTATGGTGCTTTCTTTGGTTGCCTGCACAGTTTCTTTTTTCTTTCCTTTCTTGTTATTGTTGGACCTTGCCTATTTTGGTTTTCTTACTTGCCTGCTTTTTTGTCTCTTTTAGATGGTTGAGACAACGTCACCTGTGTTGTTGTAGTGATTTCAAAAGCCCCAATTGTTGAGTGTGGAATCAAATAAGTTACTTTTGTTTATATTCAGGTTAGCACTTCTCTCTTCTCTTCATATGCTATTTTATTTTGGGATTGTTTTTTATTTTGCTGAAATTTAGGATTTTGTATTTGTTTTTCGTTTCGATTGCTACTTTCATTTGGTTCCATTTACTTTTACCTCTTTGTTATTGAATTTGTGGTTGTCGAAAACATTTGGATTTTGTAAACCCTTAAAAGAAAATCCAAAGTGATTAAATTTGATTATCTGTGTAATCATTCTTGTATCACCTATTTGCTCATGCGGATTTGTTGTGTGAATTGTAAGGTTCTTAATTGGTGTCTTTAATCATCTGATCTTTTTATTTTTTATTTTTTTATTTTTTTAACTTCTATTTCAAGTAGATTGATCTCTTTTTTAACATGTGCTCTCAAAGCTAGCAATTTTTCAACACTTTTTCGTCTGTGGTGCTAACTAATTATTAATTACTTTTACTTAATTAATTAATAATTGATGTTCTTAAGATATAAATTTCCTTTAATAATTATTAATTAAATATAATTGAGTAAAAATTGAATTGGGAATACTTAAATTAATATCTAATGATGATTAATTATTTTTTAATAACTTACACCTTTAAAAATCAATTATTTCAATTCGTTATTTAATCAAAATTTAAATAAATCATTTCTTAAAATAACAATTAATTGTTCAAAATAATCAAGTAAATTTTACTTAATAATTATTTAGAAAAAATGAATTCAAATAGTTTCTTTTTTTATCCCTTTCTTTTAAGAAAAATATTTTCTCGATTAATTAATTAATTAATTTATTTATTTATAAAATAAATTAATTAATTTACTCCATCAAAGACATGGATTCTAAGGAGCCATTCATATTTTTGGGCTGGGCCGACACTAGAGTCGCTAAATAGGACTCAAGGAACCATGAAAACCCTTAACTTGTGGCCTTTCTAAAATTGATATTGGGCCTTAGGCCCAATCTTGAAGCTTTAGAGTAGAGGCCCAAATCCAATTCCGCTTGAACCGAAATTCTCTAACTTTAAATTTAATCTTAAAATAAACTCTTATATAGATCTAAGTCGTAGAAATATGGTGGGTAGGGTTGAATAACTTTTTTACCCTTAACGGCGGGAAAAATGTACACTTTTACCCCTATATGGCCTATTGGGTTTCGAACTCCAATTTAAGTCCTTTACTCACTCAAAACATGTTATTTGGGTTTAAGAAGCATTTTTACACAGATCTAAACCTCCATTTCACTTACAGTTTGTTTATTTGTAAAATGGTCCCGATTTTACAACTTTTATGGTTTTAGACCTCATACCGGCTAACTAACTTATAAGGAGTTTAATGCTTGGGTTTTCTCTCATTGGGGACACTGGAATAACATCCTAAACAACCCATAAATAGTCATAACTACATCGAATGCAACTTAGCACTTTGAACTCTATTTTTTCTAATTTTCAGTAAAGGCCCTCTAAACTCTAAATCATGTTTTCGGGTTCGTTTCTACTCCATTTATCCTCAAATTTTAACACAAGGGTACTTATATGTCATATCAACTACCATTAAAACATTTTTACCAGATTCAATTCATAACTCATTCTATTGGACAACTTAGGCTCGGGTTGCTGCAAAATTTCCTGTTTCCAAACCCTGGATTCAAAAATTCATAATAAATTGTACAAAACTTGTATTGGGATCCATGATATCTCGTTAGAATGTTTATGATATCTAATTTCTACTCCTAAAATATGAGAGTCAGATTTAAAACCCAACTTAAACAAAATCTGACGTTTTACATGCCAGTCAGAAAAAGTGTTGATTGCAACCTAAGCTTAAATCTAACATAACTAGATCAATACAACATCAAGTCAAAGATTAAAAAAGCCTATTTGTAATTCATTATCTGTATTTTCACGCCATAAATATATATTTTCATTCTATGTTCAAGACTTAGACGAAAATCACATTTCTATAAGACATAACCTCAAGTACAACTAAATATAGGGTTTCTAGTTTAGATCTATACCTCTTTCTTTACTTGGTTGGAGTTCTCTTTTCTTTCTTAGCTCCAAATCTTCTTGTTCTCCTTGAAATACTCTCTGGTTAGCTTACACCCAAGTAAGGGGTAGAAAATCAACTACAAGACTAGGATCTTTAGCATTTACCTTGCTAGCATCTCTAATAGGCGTGGCTGAGTGGGAGATATTTAGGAGGGTTTTCTAGCTTAGAGAAGTGAGAATGAGAGAGAAAAATGAGTGAGGGAAGTGGGGTTTTTAGTTACATCTTTTTCTTTATATTGGTGGGATCATGGGAGGGCATATTTGGAACAAATTATTTTTTTCTTCAAATTAGTTGGGATTTTACCTATAGAGAAGAAAAGAGAGAGGGGGAACGTGATGGACAAAGAAGAAAGATTGGTTAGTGTTGGGCAGCATTTCCGGAATCATTAAATGTGCAATAAATTCAAAGGCTTGTCAGAGCCCAAGCTTTCCCGAGCCTAAGTGCCCAAGCTTTCCTAAGCTCAAGTTCTCCGGAGCCCAAATTTGCCAGATCCCAAGCTCTCCCGAGCCCAAGTTCTCCGGAGCCCAAATTTGCCAGATCCCAAGCTCTCCCGAGCCCAAGTTCTCCGGAGCCCAAATTTGTCAGAGCCCAAGCTCTCCCGAGCCTAAGTTCGCCGGAGCCTAAATTTGCCGGAGCCCAAGCTCTCCTGAGCCCAAGCTCTCCTGAGCCCAAGTTCTCCGGAGCCCAAATTTGCCAGAGCCCAAGCTCTCCCGAGCCCAAGTTCTCCAGAGCCCAAATTTGCCGGAGCCCAAGTTCTCCCGAGCCCAAGCTCGCCGGAGCCGAAAGTTCAAAGGTCGCGTGATGTTATCAAGTGAAGTAACTGACGCTAATTAAAGACATTGAATGGTTGAAAGTTAATTCTCATTGATTATTTATCAGTTTTAACTCACAAAAAAGGTGAAGAGCCTCTTTGTAATTAAGAGAGAATAAACTCTCGAATTAATGGGAGAATTAAACTCCCTCAATCCTAATGTACTATAAATTCTCTCAGTTTGAGAGGGAAAGGGACACTCATTTCTGAATACAATTGCCTTGTGATTGTCTTCATTTTGTTTTTATTATTTCTTTCACAGGTTCTTTGTGTTCTTCGAGTGTTCTTCCAATTTCCTTAGATAATTTGCTTATTCAATCCAAACTATTTGTCTAGGGACGTTGGATAAGTGTTGGACGAAATTTTGCTCCAACATTTTTGGCGCTAAAAGGAGGGCCCTAGTGTGATTAACATCCACAGGTTCTCACCGGCACTTAAATTTTTCTATCTCATTGCAAGGTCATTTTCAGGTATGGTGAGTGACCAAGTCTCAAGTGCTCAACGTACCCATTCTGAGGGAACCCAAACAAGGGGACTCGGCGCTAATCCTGAAAAGGCACCACGTGCTCCTCATCCACCAACACGCACTGACAGGATCGAAGCACGAGTGGACACGTTGACAGGGATGGTGAATCAGCTTATCACTACCTTTAACACGGTTCATCCAGCAAATAACCAACAAAGTGGGCCGACAAATTCACGTAGTGCTAGGAGTGGGCGTAGCCATCGTCGGAGCCAGCGTAATGAAGGTGAGGGTCAATCCAATAGGAATCAACCAAGGGACTTGCCCGAGCCGCAGGAACCACGTCACGCACCTAGGTGTCGGAATGCTTTGTCACGGATTGGGAGTCATCACGATGCAACTGAAAGAACTAGGACATCGGTGTTTGACAGGGTAGAAGATAACCATAATAGCGAAGAAGTTGATAGCACCTGGACACCTGAGTCTGATGATTTCACCACTACTGATTTGCAGAATCGACTCAACGCACAACGAAATGTACAAGCAATTGTACCTATGCCATCAAACAACCAGGCAACTCAAAACAGGAGTAGGAGGAGAGCTGAAATACCACGATCTTTCCGGAGCCAAGAAAATAGGGTGAATCAGAACCAGAACCGACATGATAATCAAGGAGGCGTAAGTCAATCCAACAGGAACACCCGTGAGGAACAACTCGGGCAGCAACTCGAACTGATGCAAAGGCGAATGGATGACATAGAAGCCAACAAGAATTTGCCGGATGGAGTAAGAGACTTGTTGGATGAAACAGAGCCGCCATTCACTGAGGACATCATGGCAGAGGAATTTCCTGTTGATTTCAAGATGATTCCCATCAAAAAGTTTGATGGGAAAGAGAATGCAACAGGACATATACATGGATATAGCACATGGATGCGAATTCGGGGAGCCACACAAGCTCAGATGTGCCAAGCATTTTCTTTGACGCTTACTGGGCCGGCGCTTCAATGGTTTCAACAATTAGAGCCAAGGTCAATTAGTTCATTTAACCAGCTAAAACAACAATTTGTAGGACGATTTGTGATAGCAAAAACTCATAGGAAAGATAAGCTTTATCTGTTCTCCCTTAAGCAAGGAGCTGATGAATCGCTAAAAGCCTACATTGAACGTTTCAGCCAGGAAATGAATTATGTGGAAGGGTACACTGATAGTGATGCTGTGGCCGCAATTCGAGAAGGACTTCAGGAATGTGATATGTTGAAGTCAATTTGTAAAAAACAACCAAAATCCTTCGCCGATCTCGTGATCCAAGCTCAGAAGTTCATTAGCGTTGAAGAATACATGCGCAATCGAAGAGGACAATCTCAAATGGATCAATAAAAAAATGATGGAAAGCGAAAGGTAGAAGAAGGATCTAAAGGAAGAGAAGGAAAAAAGCAAAAGTCAGAGGCACAACAGGACATGAACAAATCCAAGACTGCCTTGACGCAAAAGTTCCAAGCTTACGCTCCACCAGATACGACAAGGGCCTACACACCCTTGAATACGACAGTGGCACAGCTTTTAATGCAGATTCAACATCATAATTTGCTGACTCCTCCAGCCCCTATGAAGGGAGATCCTAACAAGAGGGATAAAAGTAAATATTGTTACTTCCATAAGGACCATGGCCATGAAACCTCAAGTTGCTTTCAATTAAAAGGATAGATTGAGGCACTTATTCAACAAGGCCAGTTGCAAGAGTTTGTGGATAGAGTGATAGCAGAGAGAAGAATTGCACTCCCGACAACAATGGGAAAACAAGCAGCGGTCGCACAGGGAATAAATACAACAGATGGGAATAATTCTACATTGAATGACGTCAGGACAATTTTTGGAGGACCAAAAACCGGTGATTCCATGCGGGCTCGAAACTTGTATGCTCGAGAAGCTAAAGGTCTCGATTGTGTCCAATTTGTAAATATGACGGAACATGTCGCAAAATTTGCAAAGATGGAGAACCTTCACAGAGGAGGAGGCAAGGAAGTTGCTTCATCCACATAACGATGCCATAGTTGTGTCTTTGCAAGTGGCAAATAGCTTAGTCCACCGGATTTTGATCGACAATGGGAGTTCGGCAGATATACTATTCAAGGATGCTTTAACCAAGATCAACCTAGGTGGAGCAAAGTTAACACCTGTGAACACCCCACTCCAAGGCTTTACTGGAGCATGCATCCATATTGAAGGAATGATAACACTCCCAGTTACCATGGGAGAAAGGGACACTAAGGTGACAAGAATGGTAAATTTTTTGGTTGTGGACCAACCATCTGCTTACAATGTCATCATAGGGCGACCGACTTTGAATGCCATGAGAGCAGTAACGTCAACATATCATCTGATGTTGAAATTTCCAACGAAAAATGGTGTTGGAGTAGTGCTTGGCAATCAACAAGAGGCTCGCATTTACTATGTAAAAGCAACCAATGGGAAGGTTGAATCGAAAGGAAGGGAAGTCTAGAAAAGTATTAACACATATTTAAAATGCTAAGCACCTCAAGAAGTATTATCAATAGTTAAAAAGTTTGAAGTTTAGTGTGTGTTTGTACTTCGATGTGATGCCAAGTTTGTCAGGCGAAACATATTATTACTAAATAAAGTCGAAGTGTTTGCTAATTTCTTCTTTTAATATGACAAAGAAAATGGGGGGATAGAAGTGTATCAATTCAAAAAAAAAAAAGAGCTTCGGCTCGGAAAAACCCGATCCCAAGTGGGCACGGGAAAATAAAAAAGCCTCGGCTCGGAAAAATCCGACCCCAAGTGGGCACGGGAAAATCCAGAGAGCTTCAGCTCGGAAAAACCTGACCCCAAGTGGGCACGGGAAAATAAAAAGGCCTTGGCTTGGAAAAATCCGACCCCAAGTGGGCACGAGAAAATCCAGAGAGCTTCGGCTCGGAAAAACCCGACCCCAAGTGGGCACGGGAAAATAAAAAAGCCTCGGCTTGGAAAAAACTGACCCCAAGTGGGGGCACAGGAAAATCCAAAAAGAGCTTCGGCTCGGAAAAACCCGACCCCAAGTGGGCACGGGAAAATAAAAAAGCCTCGGCTTGGAAAAGTCCGACCCCAAGTGGGCACGGGAAAATCTAGAGAGCTTCGGCTCAGAAAAACCCGACCCCAAGTGGGCACGAAAAAATAAAAGAGCTTCGGCTCGGAAAAACTCGACTCTAAGTGGGCACGGGAAAATGAAAAAAGAGCTTCGGCTCAAAAAACTCGACCCCAAGTGGGCATGGGAAAATAGAAAAAATAAGGGAACAACCCAACCCCAGGTGGGCACGGGAAAATCCAAAGAGGAAGAAACCTTGGCGTGAGAAAATCTAAGCCTAAGTTGGGCTTGGGAAAATCGCAAAGTCGAGGAAATATTACCACGAAAAAAGTCAACCCTAAATGGGCACGGGAAAATCCTAAGCCAGGGGAGAAACTTGGTTAAAGGAAAAACCAGACCCCAAGTGGCACGTGATAACTCTAAACCAAAGAAAATATATATATATATATATATATATTAGCTAGTCTACATTGATAAAACGTAGCAATTGCAAAGAAAAATTAAAAAAATATATTTTTATGTTACAGGAAAGATAACAAAAGAATAGGTTTCAATAAAAGGAAAAGTGCTAGCCAACCGGCCCAAGTACACAAGAGCAAGCATGAAAAATGGAGTACAGAGCAAAAAAAAAAAAAAAAAAAAAGAAAGCTTTTAGGTGCTACTTGGGGGATCGATACTTGGAGGATCGCTGCTTGGGGATTTTTCCAAATCCTTCATAGGTTCAATCATCTCATCATCAGGGTTGAAGTCATTCGGTGTACGTGCCGAAGGAGTCTAAACAATATGAGGAGGGTCAAATGAGAGATTAAGGTCAAGGTCTTTGTTATAGAAAATGATTGCCTTCTTGGCTTCTTCGTAGCCTTTCCAGAACTCGTCCTCAACAAGCTCGACTTTATCAGCCTCGTACTTGGCATAGCAAAGCTCCAAATATTTCTTCACTCGCTCGAGTTCCCTTAGAGACATATCAAGAGCAGCTTTAGTCTCCACAAGAGTCTTCCTATCATTTTCAGAGGAGGTCAAAAGAGCATTGTTTTTAGCTTTCCAACCATCTGAGATGCTCACCGTCTGCGCAACTAATTTCTCAGATTGAAGCAATTTCTCTTGTGTCGCCTTTAAACTGTCCTGAGATTCCTTAAATTTTGGTGAAATTATTTTTGCCTCTTCAAACATTTCTTTTGTTCGAGAGTTGTACACAAGAAGATCTGCGAAGAGCTAAAAAAAAACAGGGGTTAAACAAATTAGCTTAGGAAAGTCTAAACACAATTTGGGCTCGGAAAATCCCGACATTAATAAAGAAGGAGAGAGATAAAGCTAAGCCCAATTTGGGTTCAGAAAATTTCAATGAAGAAAAGGAAGGGGTTTACCTCAGTAATCCGGCGCTCGATTGAATTAGCTAAGTTGATGGCTTCTCATTTTTTAGCTCCGTCAATATGTTCGCGAGGCACAAATTTCTCCATCTTTTTCAACATTGGAACATGACAAGGGTGGATGGACAAGCGGACCAACCCATCAGTTACAACATCAAGAGTGGAAGTATCTTTGGAGGTTTGGTCAGGTTCATGACTCGAAGACCTTTTTGCTGGTCTTGAAAGAGGAAGTGGATCATTTGGTGCAAGAGAGCCAATATTTAATGCAGTTGATAGAGAAGGGCCAGTAGGTGGAACGTCAAAGGAGGACTTTCGCTTCTTCATCCATTCCTTGAAAATCTCAGGGTCGAAGGTTGATTGACTGGGGGGCCTCGTGGGCCTAGACGCCAAGCAGGATTCCAAGTCCTTGGGAAAATGTCTAGACACATGGTGCTCACGTGAGCGGGAGCCGTCACCACGATGCTCAGAATGAGGTCCGAAATCACGCTTGCTAGCCATACCTGTTGATAAAAAAAAGGCAACATAATAAGTGGATCCATTTACATTGCGCCATCTTTGAAAAAAAGTGTACGAAATTTCTCATGCAGAGAGAAGATGAAAGCAAAACGTTTTGGAAGCAAAAGAAAGTCAGCATTAATTGCAGAGGTGCCAAGTTTTGTTTTTCATATATATTGAAATTCAGCAAAGCTACCTTTAGTTTTTTCTTTCCATTAGCGTTGGAAGCAATTAAAGTAAATGGGGAATGCAAATCTAAGCACGTTGTGGAAACTAGCTGATTTCACTTTTGCTTTAGAGAAGTAGAGGAAGCTTTTCAAAAAAAAGAAAGAGGAAAATTTCCAGGCAAGTTTTAGTCCCCTTCGCTTGGCGTGCGACACTCGTGGACTGGGGGGCTGATGTTGGGCAGCATTTCCGGAATCATTAAATGTGCAATAAATTCAAAGGCTTGTCGGAGCCCAAGCTTTCCTGAGCCCAAGTGCCCAAGCTTTCCTAAGCTCAAGTTCTCTGGAGCCCAAATTTGCCAGAGCCCAAGCTCTCCCAAGCCCAAGTTCTCCGGAGCCCAAATTTTCCGGAGCCCAAGCTCTCCCGAGCCCAAGTTCGCCGGAGCCTAAATTTGCCGGAGCCCAAGCTCTCCTGAGCCCAAGTTCTCCGGAGCCCAAATTTACCAGAGCCCAAGCTCTCCCGAGCCCAAGTTCTCCAGAGCCCAAATTTGCCGGAGCCTAAGCTCTCCCGAGCCCAAGCTCGCCGGAGCCGAAAGTTCAAAGGTCGCGTGATGTTATCAAGTGAAGTAACTGACGCTAATTAAAGACATTGAATGGTTGAAAGTTAATTCTCATTGATTATTTATCAGTTTTAACTCACAAAAAAGGTGAAGAGCCTCTTTGTAATTAAGAGAATAAACTCTCGAATTAATGGGAGAATTAAACTCCCTCAATCCTAATGTACTATAAATTCTCTCAATTTGAGAGGGAAAGGGACACTCATTTCTGAATACAATTGCCTTGTGATTGTCTTCATTTAGTTTTTATTATTTCTTTCACAGGTTCTTTGTGTTCTTCGAGTGTTCTTCCAATTTCTTTAGATAATTTACTTATTCAATCCAAACTATTTGTCTAGGGACGTTGGATAAGTGTTGGACGAAATTTTGCTCCAACAGTTAGTACCAAGTTTGTCTGATTATGGCATGCTTTATGTACTTTGAAAGTTACATCCCTTCTTCTTTAAGACCATTCACAAACCTTGTCTAAGGATACATGCAATTCTTGCATACTCCATTTATCCATCCTTTTTGAATTTTGGTCAAAATTTTTTTTGTCCTTCCATTGAATCTTAACCACCCATTCATTCCCTAATTAATCTCCACTATTGATCTTGTTAAATCATATCCTACACCTCTCATCAAAATCATCTTTAATATCAATCGTTGATCTTGCTATCTCTACATCAACCATTGATCAATGTAAGATTTGATCCATACCATTGATCAAACCTAGATTCATTCTACCCCCTCGATCAACTTTAAACCTAATTTAGACCCTTCATTCAAAACTTCATCTGTAATGGTCTATTACTCTAAATATCTTCCTAATAATTTCTACTAACTAAATTGACTTAAGCCAATTTCAAATAAATTTCTAATTAAAGCAAATATTGAATATAATTTCAATGTCAATACAAATGTCATACACTTATTTAAAATAAAAAAGGCTCTAAACTGAGTGGTACAATCACTTTTTTTTCATTTTTCAATTATTTTTTCACGTCAGCGGGTTCGATCCCGTGTTATTTTGAAGTTTACTGTTCAATAAATTATGAATTTGTATAATATTATGGTTAATTTTTGGTTTAGTTGGTATTTCTAATTTAAAATATATGCATATTATAATTCAAAAGTTAAAATTTTGTGGCGTAATTGAATTTTTTCTAAAAACTTATGCATAAATGTTGTCAATTAAAAATTTCAATAAGAGTAAAATAAGAAGAAAATTACAACAAAAGTGATTTTTGAGGTCATAATATAAACGTGCCAATTGGGCCAAGCTGCCGCCACTAGGCCCAATATTGGGCTCCGCCAGTCAGTTCAATTGTAATTGCTCGTTATCTTAACAACTATATGTAAGCCTATTTTTGTTTTTTTTAAATGCTAAAATTTTCACTAAGAAATTTTCACTAATTTACGTGGTAGATTCTTCTACTTACGTGTGGAATTAGGCTTCTTTAGTTTCCAAAAGAGAACTATTTTTTCTTTTACTTTTTTGCTAAAGACAAAAATAGAAAACACTTTCAAATTCTTCTTCTACCTTCTACGAAAATGCAAATAAGTAGTTTGTTTTCTTCTTTAGATATAGAAACTGTTTCTGAGTCTCTTGTATCTGTAATTCTCCGTGGAAAATTTTCCCTTAAACAATCATTGAAATTCTTCCAGCCAAAAAAAAACAAAAAAAAAAAAAACAAAATGGTTGAACTAATCGGAGGAGCTGGGTTAGTTCTCCTTTTTTGTTTGTTTGATAGAACACTTAATTCTAAAACCTGAAATGTAGGGATAATATTAATAATTGGGTACCGATTTAGTTCTTGTAACATTTAATTCTTGTAAGCCTTATCCATATTACTTATTAGCTCTATCTTGTGATATTAATAATTGGGTACCAATTTAGTTCTTGTAACACATTGCCAAGCTCCTCTCTGAGCTAAAAATAACATTGTTGTCTGCTAATATGCTGTTCAATGATGCCGAAGAAAAACAGCTCAAAGATCAAAATGTGAAGAAGTGGGTTGATGAGCTCAAAGAAGTTATTTACGAGGCAGACCACTTGATGGACAAAGTGAATTATGAAGCTTTGAGAGGCAAGATTGAAGGAGACGAATCTGGAAGCAAAGTAATTAAGTTTCTTAACTCCATCCCAACAATGTTTGGTGCATTTGAGAGAATGCGTTCATAGGTTAAAGCTTCTTTTGGATAAAAAAGATGTGCTTGGTTTGAGAGAATGCGTTCGAAATAGACCCCCGCAAAGATTGCTTGCTCCTTTGTTGGAGGAATGTGATGTTTATGGAAGAGAGGTTGATAAAGAAGCTATTGTTAAGTTATTGTTGTCGGATGATGCAAGTGGGTGTAGGATATCTGTGATTCCAATTGTGGGAATGGGCGGTGTTGGCAAAACTACTCTCGCTCAGCTTGTTTATAGAGATAGCAGGGTCCAAGAACATTTTGATTTGATAGCCTGGGTGACTGTGTCAGATGACTATGATGTTTTGAGAATAACAAGAATAATTTTGGAGATGATCACGTCTACAAAATGTGATGTGGAGGATCTATATCAGCTTCAAGATGAACTGAAGAAGGCTCTAATGGGGAAAAGATTTCTTTTTGTTCATGATGATGATGTTTGGAATGAAAATTACAATCTTTGGGATCTCTTAAAAAGCCCTTTTCAATTTGGAAAGCGCGCAAGTAAAATAATTATGACAACGAGAAGTAAAATTGCTGCATCAAAGATGGCAAATCATCAAACTTACGACTTACAAACAATACCATATGGTGATTGCTTGCGGTTATTTGCAAAACATGTCTTTGACGACTTAGAGTTTGACATACATTCGGAGTTGAATGAAATTGGGACTGCAATAGTTCTAAAGGTAGTTTTCGGGATGTCTTCCTCCTTAATCTTCAGTTGATAGTACCCAGACCTCAAATCAATTTTAGAGTAATACTGTGGTCTACACAACTGATCAAATAATTCATCGATCCTCGATAGTGGGTATTTATTCTTCACAGTTACCCTATTCAATTGACGATAGTCAATGCACAACTGGAAAGATCCGTCGTGCTTCTTCACAAACAACACCGGTGCACCCCACGGGAAAGTATTATTCCTTATATACCCCTTTTCCGCTAGCTCCTCGAGCTGCTTTCTTAATTCTCTCATTTTAGCAGGTGTCATCCATTATGGAGGAATATAGATAGGTGCTGTTCCCAGGGCCAAATCGATGCAGAATTCAATTTCCTGATCTGACGGTAAACCGGGTAGCTCATCAGGAAATACATCTACGAATTTATCCATCACAGAAATTCCTGCACTATCTCCAATCACCTCGGGTTCACCTTCTAGAGCAAGAAGGAAAGAGAAACAAGCGAAGTTCCTTCGTCCCCCGACACTGTACCTCAACAGTCGTTCTTCCAGGACTGGGTTCATGTCCGCTTGATAAGTGATCATCACTCCGGAATCAGTCATCAAAGTCACTCTTCTACAGTAGCAATCAACAATTGCACCATATTTTGACAACCAATCCATTATGAGTACCACATCAAACAAACTCATCGGAAGGATAATCAAGTCAGCTCTCAATCGCTCACCCCTAATCGTGATTTCAGATGATCTACACACACTCAACACCTCCACACATCCCAGTGGGGAGTTCAACGTCATCGGGACTTCTAAGTTCTCAGATTTTAATTTTAACATACGTACAAAAGAACTTGATATAAAAGAGTGTGTAACACTAGTGTCAAACAACACATGTGCAAAAGAGTGAGAGATCAGAATCATACCCTCAACCACCGTGTTGCTGGCCTGTCCTCCAGAACTACCTCCGGTCAGGGTATACGCTTGTCCTTGCGTTTTTCCCTTTCCTTTATCACTAATATTGGGCCGTTGTGTCCCTGGCCTATATTGTTGTGGCGGAGGTATCTACACTGGTCTTGGCGCCTGAGGCTGAAACTATGAATATTGAGGCAGACGGTAGGTTGGCACATGAGGGTATGACATCGGCGTTGGTAGCTGTGGCTGATAAGGCGGCACAAACTGCGGCGGTCTTCCTTGACTGTAAGAAGCCTCACTCTGAGATTGTTGAGCCGGCGGTTGATTCTGATTTGGACAGTTCCTTCTAATGTAGCCAACTTGTCCACAATAATGACACTTGAGGCTGTAGGGGCCACTCCTATCACTTCTAGAGGAACTACTGCCACCACTGATCATTTTTTCGCTAATCTGTCCCTGATTGCAGTTTCTTCTACCACTCTGTTGTGGCCCACCAGAAATAGAAACTCGACCAGCTGCTTCCTTGCTTTGCTGATAAGCCAGATTGTCTTGTTCCACGCTTGTAGCAGCAGCCACCAAATCCCAGAAATTTTAAATTCTTAGAGCCACCAAGGGTCTCCTGATAGAATTCTTGAGGCCCTTATCAAATTTAAGACATCTGAGGTGTTTAGACTCCACCAAAGATGGCGTAAAACGGGATAAGTCATTAAATTTGGCCTCATACTTCCTCACGGACATGTCACCTTGAAGCAAGGACATAAACTTCATTGCCTTCTCATCCCTATAGCTATGAGCGAAGTATTGTTCATTAAAGAGAACCTCAAACTGTTCCCAATTCATTTCCGCAACATTAAGTTTTCTTCTTACTTACTTCCACCAAGTACTCGCTTGGCCTTCCATTTTGTACACTGTGAATTCCACCCATTATTCATCAGGCACTCACATAGTATTCAAGTGCTTTACTATGGAAT
This sequence comes from Morus notabilis, assembly GCF_000414095.1. Lineage (NCBI taxonomy): Eukaryota > Viridiplantae > Streptophyta > Magnoliopsida > Rosales > Moraceae > Morus > Morus notabilis. The sequence continues at coordinate 143,650 of NW_010361196.1, read as the reverse complement.
CAAACCAGAATTTCGCCTCCTGGGTGTCCTCCCTCACTATTGAACGTGCGGATTGGTGCACGTCTAAATTCTCAAAAATAACCCTGCTTCCTATCCTCGGCCAGTCGCTCATTCTGAGCTCGAGTGGCCATTCCTTAGAAAGCAGCATACATGGCATCCATGAACTCCTGGTTTTGTGGTGCCGGGTTGTTAACCGACCTACGACGCGGCGGCATCTCCTTTAACTGAAAAGAAACTAGACTGTTCAGTGGATTCCTGATGTCACACATGTATGTATAATCTTGTGGTTTCTTAACCTAGGGCTCTCATACCACTCTGTCACGCCCCGAAGCAGGGGTCGGTGACATGGAGCTCGATTAGGGGTTAATTGCATGATAATAAAGGAAATTCCTAACGAGCCCCACACTCAATTAAAATAAATTACATGACTTATCCATAGGATCTCATTACCGAACATACATGACGAGTAAAAAAAATATTACACACATCATCCACAGTCTATAAATCTAAATATTAGAGTTTACAAATTCTTACATTTATCCAAGAGGATGAACACAATCCTCTCCAGCCCAAGATGGTAGCAATCTAACTCAGTTACTCCGCACCGCTTCTAGAATTTCTTAGGAGGGGTTTAATATATATATAAAATAATAAAACATGAGCGAAAGGCCCAGTAGGATATAATTTGAAATAACTTTATTAATAAATGAATAAATAAATAAGTGAGTAGACATTCAGTTCCAACACAACAACCGGAACCTCACATCCTTTTTCTCAAAGGAAAATATAACTGAAAATCACCGTATTACAAGCATCAGCAAGTAATTTATACTGAGATAAATTACTTACACATCCACGTGCACAAGCCACCCAAGGATGCACTCTCCACATCTTATCTTGGCCATTAGCCAGTTTACCGGTTCGCAAGATCTCTTATCTTAAGAAATCATTCATTAAACTTTCTGAATCGTTTATTATAATTCCCACGAACTACAACAAGCCATAGGTCCCATGAACTACAACAAGCCATGGGTTTCATGAACTACAACAAGCCATGGTTTTCAAATATTTTTCTTTCGCAAACAAGCCCCTTTCTTTAAAACATTTGTGAGGCCAAAACTCTTTTAAAATCAGGCTCACAAGGAAAAAGGGGAAGAAATCCTACCTCACAAATATCAAACCTGTGGCTAGCGTTACTCTATTCCGGCTTTCGCTTCCTCAAAGCCTCTCATTCCGAGTCCTCAGCTAGCACTAATGCAAAACAACACTTTAGGATCCCAATCTCATTCCTAAAGTAATTCAAACTCAATTACATCCTTTTGATTTCCTATTAGTGTGCATTGACTCAAATCCAAGTTTCACAACCGATTTTTATAATCAGTTTGGGGGTTCTTTAAAGATCGAAATCAAGTTCATGGAATTGGTTTCCTATTTAATTTTAGTTTAAAATAAACTTTTTAAAGAAATTTTGACAGCATGCCGACGTAAATAGGAAAAATGCCAAACCTGCAATTCAAGTTCAATTTCAAAATAAATTCTCCAGAATCCATCAAAACCAGTTTCCAATCAACTAAACAAGCCCAATAACTGAAAACCTCCAAATTTCAATTAATTCTAACAACAATTGTTCAAATCCAAATCCTAACTCAAAATTATTCAAATCTAACCAAAATTTCAAATTCTCAAACTAATAACTCAAATTCAAGTATGGGTTTTCAAGAAATCCTTATCTCAAAGGGATTGAAAACTGTTTCTCTCCGTTTCTCTCATTTTCGTTCATTTTTTTTTTTTTTGCTTCGGCCAAGATCAGCCGAGAGAGAGAGAGAGAGAGAGAGAGAGAGAGAGAGAGAGAGAGAGAGAGGGAGAGAGAGAGAGAGAGAGAGAGAGAGAGAGAGAGATCCCGGAGGAGGTTGACCGGCGTTGAAGAAGAAAGGAGAGAGAGGGCGGCGGTGGGAGAAACCAGAGGAGAGAGAGAGGAAAGGAAAAGAAAGAAAGAGAGAGAGAGAGAGAGGTCTGTGGGCAGCCACGGGAAGAAAGGAAGAAAAAGGAAAAAAAAGAAAAGAAGAAAAAAGAAAAAGGAAAAAGAAAAGAAAAGAAAAAAATAAGTGTCCAAATATTTAAAATACAGTCCAGAGAATGTGTCTACACACACTTCTAGGAAAAAATATAATTACTGAAAATATTTAAATTCCTTGGAAATATTTAAATTTACAATTCAGAAACATTTAAAAATCAATAATTGATTAATTAAACCGGATTAGGCACACTAATAAATCTTAATTACCTTAATTAATCTCATTTAATTTTTCGGGGTATTACAATATTGCAAAGTGATATATGGGAGTTTCAATTTCAATATAATCATGACAACATTCTTCCAGCTTTGTGGTTGAGCTACCATATTTTACCTCTACATCTGAAGCGGTGTTTTGGTTACTTCTCAATATTTCCAAAAGGTTATGAATTCCATGAAAGTGAAAAAGAGAAAGTGATCTTGTTGTGGATGGTTGAAGGCATTTTGCAACCCGAAAATGGAAAAAGAATGGAAGATGTTGGAGAAGAGTACTTGAATGCTTTAACATCAAGGTCATTCTTCCAGAGATCTAGTTGGAATGAATATAGCTTTTTCATGCATGATCTAATGCGTGATTTAGCTATGCATGTATCAGGTGAATTTTGCTTTATATCAGATAACTATAATGGTTTGCAAAACCTTATGAGAAAAACCATCCATTTATCTTATAGAAAAGAATCTAAAGACTTGATTGAATTAGTAGGGTTGTCGAAAACCATTTGTTTGCGCTCTTTGTTAGCTTTACAATTCATATGAATATATTGAGTCAACAATACAGCAAAATGTCCTCGGTGAAGTATTGCTAAGAGGAGAATGCTTAAGAGTACTCTCTTTATCTCAATCATCCATCACCGAGTTACCTAGCTCCATTGGCAATTTAAATCATTGAGGTACTTGGATTTATCTTGGACAAAGTCAAAGAAGTACCTAGTTCAATTTCCATGTTGCACAATTTGCAGACACTATTGTTGTCGGGTTGTAAAGAACTTACACAGTTGCGAATCGACATGTCTTGCTTAATCAGCTTGCGGCATTTTGACATAAGTGGGACATGTTTAAAAGAGATGCCACTCCAACTTTCCAGTATCAAAGATCTACAAAGTTTGAGTGATTTTGTTGTGGGTGAAAATAATGGCTCTAGCATCAAGGCGTTGGGAGCATTGCAGCTTTTACATGGAAGTCTTTGCATTTCAGGCCTTGAAAATGTTGTGGACATCGGGGATGTTTACAAAGCAAATATGAAGAGCAAGAAACATCTTACCAAACTAATTTTGAGATGGGATGGTGAAACTGATGATTCATTGAAGGAAAGGGAAATACTGAATGCACTCCAACCGCACACAAACTTGAAGGAACTCGATGTCATTGGTTACAGAGGAACAAGATTTGCAGACTGGGTAGGGCATCCTTGTATTCTAACTTGGCGAAAGTATCCCTATTCAGATGTGAAAATTGTTGTCTATTGCCACAAGTTGGACAGCTACCTTCCCTCATAGAGCTTGAAGTTGTGGAATTGAATGAATTGGTTAGCATCGGTGATGAGTTTTGTGGTACTTCCTCGATCCCTTCGTTTCAATCCTTGGAAAAGTTGTCATTCTCTGGGATGTTCAGGTGGGAGAATTGGTCAATTACTAGAACTGATCAAAAAGAGCCGGCTTTCCCTTGTCTCAAAGAGATTGATTTGCAATGTTGTTGGAAGCTAAAGGTGGGATTACCTGATGCTTGCCTCCATTCCTTGAAAAAAATTGCATTTTGGTTTTGTAATGAAATGCAGGCTGTGTTTCCAATAAGTCAACACATTGACAGTGCATATCCCTCTCTTGAGTCCTTGTTCATATCTTGTTGTTCAAGAGTCGAGACATTTTCAAGAATGGGATTGCCCTCAAACTTAAAACAACTTCAGATTCAAGATTGCAAAATGCTCTTTGCAAACCGCATCAATTGGGATCTACAAAGACTCTCCTCACTTCTAAGCTTACAACTCACAAGATGTGAAGAAGTGGTGGATTCTTTCCCAGAGAAAGGGCTGCTTCCGACCGCATTGACTTCTCTCGAAATCAATAACTTTCCAAACCTTAAAGGCCTGAACGGAAAAGGCTTTCTGCATCTCACATCCCTTCAGCAACTGGCTATCTGTAGCTGCAAAGAATTGAAATGCTTGCCAAACGAAGGCCTGCCACGCGGTCTTTCATATCTGGATATTAGTAAATGTGTTCTTCTAAGTCACCGGTGCCAGAGAGGTGCAGGCGAAGATTGGCCCAAGATTTCCCACATCCCTCGAATATTCGTCGACTGGAAAAGAGTGTGATAAGGTATTATGCATTGTTGTGTACTTCTAACAAAATTTTCTCTTCTTTTTTTTTTTCCCCTCTCTACTCCCTACTACACTTGATTTTGACTTTGTTGATTTCCATTTTGTCTATGTCAATCTGTTGGTTAGTTTGTTATTTTTTCTTCTTCAATTGTTGACTCTTGACATTTTGTTAATGTTTTGGCATGCAGAACCAGTGAAGATGGCAGGGCGTTTGCAATGGGAAATGAGAAGCAGGGTTGAAGATGTATTGTATGTTTCCGCTTCTTTGTTTTGTGAGCGTGCTTTCGTGCGCTTAGGTGGGAAAAGTTATTCTATTGTAATCGTCCTCTGTTTTAAACTTGTTAGATTGTTACATTTTCTTTGTTGGAGTATGGAGAGTGTTAAATCCTCTTTTCAAGGCCTTTCAAGGCTTTACATATGGAAAAATAATAATAAGGAACCATTTTTTCCTCGTCAATGAGGAACGATCCGTCTGTTTAAATTTGTTGGATTGACAGTGGGTCCCCTATTTGATTATTATGGGTTGGTGTGCGACAAGGTTTGAGAAGAGATTGAGGGTTCGATCTCGTATTTTATTTATAAAAAAAAAAAAAAAAAAAAAACTCTAAAATTAAAAGGCGGGCATCTTTTTTTAGTATTGCTTGCATCCATCTTAAATAAGGAAATATTTCATGTCCAAAAAAATTAATAAGGGAATATTTATGGTGCGACACTCTATTTTACTCCACTTATTGAGCAGGTTTTCAAAACGTGTTTGATTGAGATCACGGTTAAGAAAACCTTTAGGGCTTATTTTTTTACATGACTTGAGTTTTGATTTGAGTTGTGTATGTGAGAGAACAACACTATAATAAAAAAGTTAAATTTAAATTTTTATAAGAGAAGACACTGTAGCAATATGACTTGAGTTATTAAATGAACATATCCTTAATATTTATACTATGTTTGGTAGGATGGGTAGAAAAGAGTAAGGAAAGAGAAGTAAAATACCTAGGTAAATGAGGTAAAATGGTTTCCTCTCATGTTGTTTGGTAGAAGAGAAATAAAAGTGAAAAGAAAATGTCAAATTTAAAGTATTTTACAATAATACTCCAATACAAATAAAAATATGATGAATGATGAAAGTTAAAATTATTATTTTACATCTTATTTTTTTGTTAAATTTTTTCCATACTCTTTTCTTCCTAAGTTAGAAGAATTAAAAATTAGTGGGCCCATGAATTTTTATTTTCCTTCTTTTCTCATTTCATCTCTATCAAACAGCTTAAAATTTAATTTTCCTCTATAAAATCCTTACTCTATTTTCTTTTCTCTCTCTTTTCCACCCTACCAAACACACTGTTAGTGTTGCTCTTTTAATTGTGGGTCCTTTGGATAAATAGACTAAGTAAAAAGTGATTTTAAGTAAATATACTCAAAAAAAAAATTTGAGTAAATAGACCAACATCCACATCATCCATTCCACGTCAGCAAGTATGTTTTTAGGAGTTTCTTTCTCTTCCTCCTCTTCCATTTCACGTCATTTTCTTCTCTCAGCCACCATTCCATTTCTTCTCTCCTCTTCTCAAGTCCTCGTCGTCGTACAACCTCACTAACATTTTTATCTTGCCCATTCAGTGCTTTTTTCTCGTCCAAAACGAAGTTTGAAGAAGAGCTACTAAGGTCTCGTTCATTTCACCGATTCGAGTTTTTAGTTTTAGGTTTCTACAGTAAAAAGCTCTCAGAAAATGTCGCATCTAACTTTTTCTGCTACAGTAAAAAACTCTCAGAAAATGTCACATCTCAGCTCGAATTGAAAACTCAAATCCGCGAAGTGAACGAGGCCTAAGTAAGTCTTTCTTTTTCTATATCTCTCATGGTGTTTTATGTTGTTTTTCATATGTTTTTAAGATGAGAATGTAGTTAAAAATGTTTAAAAACCATTAAAATTGTAATTTTAGATGGAAAAAGATGGGTTTACATTGTCTAATATGAAGAAGATATGCTGGGTTTAGAAAAAAAAAGGGTATGAATCTCAACAGAAAATCTGCCGTGTGGTCGGTTCTTGGTCTGTTCTTGGTATATGTCTGTTTGTGGTCTGTTCTTGGTCTATTCGTGGTCTGTTCTTGGTCTGTTCATATTATATGGTCTGTTCTTGGCCTGTTCGTGGTCTGTTCATGTTCTACTGGTCTGTTCTTAGTCTGTTCATGGTCTGTTCTCATTATAATGGTCTGTTCGTAGTATGTTTGGTTTGGTTTGATGACATATTATTATCTTGATTAAATTTTTACAGTTTTAAATCTAAATAATGGCTTAGTGGAGGATTTTTTCTTACATTGGAGGAAAATGAGACGAGAATGAAAGTTGTTGGGTGTGGCATACAGACTGTAATTTGATTGGCAAATATATGGATGAGAAGGATACTCTCGAAACCTTTGTTGATAAGATTTGCAGAAAATGTGGAATTGATGGATAAAAACATTCCTTCGAGTTATCGTGGGTACCGAATTTAAATCAGAAATCGTTGCCCGTTGTAATAAAAGATAATGATGATTTATTATTTTTCAGGGATATATCTCACGAGGTACCGCTACACATGATAGTGGATGAAAAGTTTGTGAATGCAGAAGAAATTAGGAGAAATCCTTGGCATGACGATTTTTTTATCGTGATTTTATGAGTATTGTAAGTACAGATGAGTTTTTGACTTGTAATAATATTCCACCACAGTCGCAACTACAACTAGAGTCACAGCCACAACTAGAGCCACGACCACTTGCCATTTTAAATGAAGTAGAAGTTACTGGTCCTTTAGTTTGTATCGACCAGACTGAGTTTGGATAATCTCATGGATCTACCTTCAGTAACGGATCTAGTTTAGAAGTTGGTCAATACTTTACAAGTAAGAATGATTTGAAGGAAACGCTGCATTTAATAGCTTTAAAGGGGATATTTGAGTTTCGAACAACAAAATCAAATAAAGACGTGCTTGTAGTAGAGTGTGTGGATCCGAAGTGTGTGTGGCGTATTCGGGCCTGCAAACTGAGATTATCAGACATGTTTGTAATCTGCAAGTATAATGGTGTTCACTCTTGCTCGTTAGAAAAGCGTTCAGTGAAGCACATGCAAGCAACGTACTCCGTTATTGGGAGTTGCATGAAAAACCAATTTATAGGCGTCAAACAGGGTCCGGTTCCCAAATCAATTCAAAAATATGCCCGTGATGAATTTGTGACGGACTTCAGTTATTACAAAGGATGGAAGGCTCGTGAGCATGCACTTAAACTTGTAAGAGGTATGGCCAAAGAAACCTTCATGAAGCTCCCATCATCCTTTCATATAGTGTCTCTTACTAATCACGACAGTATCACCAACATTTATTTTGATGACCATAACCATTATATATATTTTTTCCTAGCATATGGACCTTGTATACGAAGTTTTGGTTGCATGAGGAAAATTATCAGTGTTGATGGAACGTAGTTGAAGGGAAATTCAGAGGTATATTGTTAGTTGCCACTGCACAGGATAGTGAACGTCATTGTTATCCCATTGCATGGGCCATTGTAGACTCAAAGAATGATGCATCCTGGACATAGTTCTTCTCGAACTTGAAGGAAATTATCAATGATTCCGAGGAACTAGTTTTTATTTCTAATAGGAATCTACATTAGCACATCACGGTTGTTGCACATGGTATGTGTCGCAAAACATCAAGAGTACTTTCAAATGTAGCGATGTTCAGCCATTGTTCTTTAAAATAGCTAAAGCCTACCACATTTACGAGTTTTATGTTTTGTTTGATGAGTTGTGTGCAAGATATCCCAGTATTGTCTGATACCTACAAGAGCAGGTTCGTTTTGAAATGTAGTCTCGTGCTCATTTTAAAGGAAATAGATATAATATTATGACTACAAACATGTCTGAGTTAGTTAATGCAATGCTTAAAGATGTTCGAGATTACCTTGTCATTGCCCTCTTGAATTTTATACAAGCGAAGATGTCAAAGTGGTTTAATAACAGGCGGGTCGAAGCTTCTAAAACTAAAATATTATTATCACCAAGTGTGGAAAAAACTCTTCGTGAAAGGCACAACAAAGCGGGATTTCTAATGGCCACAAGACTTAATACTGTTGAGTTCCAAGTGACAGGTGGAGAGACTATTGCAATTGTCAATATTGGAGCAAGGAGTTGCACTTGTCGTATGTTCGACCTTGAGCAGATACCATGCGAGCATGCAATATCATGTTGTAGAGAAGTAAGAATATCTCTCTATAATTTATGTTTAAAATACTATAGGACAGAAGTTTGGGCTCTTGCATATGCTGAGACAATCTATCCTGTGTCGGATACTTCGCAATGGGATATTCCGAATGATGTAAAGGAAGTTCACATTCTACCACCACGTGTTGTACCAAAAAAGGGTAGGCCAAAGCAAAAACGCATTCCCAACATAGGTGAGTTCACACGAAGGCAGAACCGATGTGTTAGGTGTGGACAATATGGACACTATCAGAACAAATGTAAAAATGCACCAAGTACTCATGAAAAAAAACAATATTGTTTTTGACAATTCAAATATTATTATTGGCGTTGCTATTTAAAAAAAAACGTTATATTCAACAGATTATTTTAGCTTTAGGGAAGCTTGTAATTATGGAGAAATGATACTGGTCGGTGCGAAAATAACACCTATTTTCTACTCACAATTGTACGAGGTCGACAAGTAATAAAGTAGTGAGTGAGTGTCGTGTCCCACGAGTATTGTGTTCCTAAAGTCTAGCTAAGTATCACAACTAGAATAACCCAGTTTTATCTAGACAAGTCTAATCATGAGAATAAGATCAATCAAAACAAAAATAAAATGCTAAACTAATTAGACGAGCAAATTAAACAATGGAAGAAACTTTTGGGATCGAAGGGGGCTCTAATGATAAGGCAGCTAGGGTCCTTGATTTCACCTTGCCCAATTATTCTAATCCTTTTTAAGGCTATTGATTTCTCTCAAGCCAAACATTAATCATGAATTTCCTAAAATAATCCAACTCCCTCTCTCGAGTGCTGAGTCAAATATATGCAAAATCACCTAATTAATATCCCTATTAATTAAGTTAATTGTGCATTCATTAAGCTTTAATTCATTTGTGATTACCTAGCTCATATTCATCTCTCGATTCCAATACTCACTAGGTTGTGCTCAACAAATCCCAACATGTGCAAGTGACTCTCTCAAGCCTAAATCCACATATCTAAATCTTCTAATCAATCTTTCAATTTATTAAAGCATTAAGCCAAGAAGAGCACAAATGTTTAGGCATGAAAAACATCAAATAGCATTAAATATTCATAGCATAATCGTAGCAAGGTTACATCAAGTCCCCTAGCATAAAAATCTAACAACCCATCAATGTAAACTCAAATATTTTCAAGATTAAACAAATATGAAAATACATGATAAATCCGCAAAAATAGAGAAAATACTAGGTCTAAGAACAAGAGAAAGGGAGAGGAAGAAAAATAAAACTCAGTGTAGTCCAGCTTCCAATCTCTTAGAGCTTCCTCTGATTCCCCAGAAAAACTAGGGTTTTTCTCCTCTCTGTCTGCTGCCCGAAAAACTAGGGTTTTTCCTTTTTCTATGTTGTCTCCAAAACTCTCCCCTGCTCTCTCTTTTTGCCCAGCCAAATTCTATATGCCCCGAAAATGGCCTCAGCTCGCCAGAGCCCTCAGAGCGCGCGGCCGCGCGCTTGGGTTGGAGGAACAGCGCGCGGGCGCGTGCATGAAGTTGGAGAACAGCGCGGCGGGCGCACTGGTTCCCTGATGTGGGCGCGCGCTGGAGTCGGGCTCCTTTTGACGTTTTTCTTCCAAGTGATCCAATTCTTCTTTGTTTACCTGAATCACTCACAAACATATTAAAACAACCTAAAAACTTGAAGATATTGCAAATTATTCAATTTTAGGACATTAAATAAGTGAGTTAAAACTCACTCATCAGATACCCAAATTTTTAGAATAGAACACATAAGTATAAGAATAGACCATGACCACCAGACCATGTTTGGGACAATTAGAATGAGAACAGACCACAAACAAACCACTATTTGAAGGCCAAGATACCATTAAAAGAGAAAAAAAAAAGCGTTACTAAAAAATACAAAAATACAAAAAAACAATCAATTTATAAAAATGTATAATTAAACATGATATAAAACAAGACCAGACCACTAACAAAATGACCAGACTAAGAACATAATGAACATACCACAAACAGTCGAAGAACAGAACAACTAAACAACAATCAGAACAAGAACATACTACAAATAGACCATGAACCGACCACTCTTGACTAAGAATAGACCATGATGATTTTGTTAATTTTTTAGAAAGCTTCATACATATCCCAATGAATAGAGAAATATCACATTTATAAAAGAGAAAAAAATGCATTATTAAAAAATGAAAAAATGCAACAAAAAAAAAAAAAACCCATCAATTTATAAAAATGTATAATTAAACATGATATAAAATAAGACCAGACCACTAACAGAATGACCAACCCAAGACCAGAATGACCAGACCATAAACAGATCAAGAACAGAACAACAACAACGATCAAAACAAGAACAGACCAAAAACAGACCACGAACCGACCACTCTTGACCAAGAATAGACCATGATGATTTTGTTGCTTTTTTGGAAAGCTTCATACATGTCCCAAATAATGGACCAGTTGCCCATTTATAAAAGAGAAAAAAAAACGTTATTAAAAAATACAAAAAATACAAAAAAAAAACATTAATTTATAAAAATGTATAATTAAACAGGATATAAAATAAGACCAAACCACTAATAGAATGACCAGACCAAGACCAGAATGACCATACCACAAACAGATCAAGAACATAACAACCGAACAACGATCAAAACAAGAACATACCACAAACAGACCAAGAACAAACCACGAATCGACCACTCTTGACCAAGACCAGACCACTTAAAGAATGAACAGATAGGTATGAAGCTTTTCAAAAAATCAACAAAATCGTCATGGTCTATTCTTGGTCAAGAGTGGTCGGTTCGTGGTCTATTCTTGTTTCGATCATTGTTCGGTTGTCTTGTTCTTGGTTTGATTGTGGTCTGGTCATTCTGTTCTTAATTTGGTCATTCTGTTAGTGGTCTGATCTTGTTTTATATCATGTTTAATTATACATTTTTATAAATTAATAGTTTTTTTGCATTTTTTTCATTTTTTAATAACGCTTTTTTTCTCTTTTATAAATGGGATATTTCTCCATTGTTTGTCACAGGTATAAAGCTTTCTAAAAAATCAACAAAATCATCATAGTCTATTCTTAGTCAAGAGTGGTCGGTTCATGGTCTATTCTTGTTCTGATCGTTGTTTGGTTGTTACGTTCTTGGTCTATTTATAGTCTGGTCATTCTGACCTCGGTTTGGTCATTCTGTTAGTCGTCTGGTATTGTTTTATATCATGTTTAATAATACATTTTTATAAATTGATGGTTTTTTTTTTACATTTTTTGCATTTTTTAGTAAGGCTTTTTTCTCATTTATAAATGAGATATTTCTCCATTATTTGGAACATGTATGAAGCTTTCCAAAAAATTAACAAAATCATTATGGTCTATTCATTGTCAAGAGTGGTCAATTCGTGGTCTATTCTTAGTCTGTTTGTGGTCTGATCTTGTTTTGATCGTTATTTTATTGTTCTGTTCTTGGTCTGTTTGTGATATTGTCATTTTGTTCTTGGTGTGGTCATTATGTTAGTGGTCTGATCTTATTTTATATCATGTTTAATTATACATTTTTATAAATTGATAGTTTTTTTACATTTTTTTATTTTTTAGTAACGTTTTTTTCTCTTTTAATTGTCTGTTGGCCTCCAAATAGTGGTATGTTTGTAGTCTGTTCTCATTCTAACTATCCCAAACGTGGTGTGGTGCTAATGGTCTGTTCTTACACTTATGCGTTCTATTCTAAAAATTTGGGCAGCATTTCCCCATAATTATAAGCTTCCCCAAAGCCAAAATAACTTGTTGAATACATTTTACAAGCAAAATAACATTTTGTATACATTTTACAAGCGAAATAATATTTTGTATACATTTTATAAGCAAAATAATATTTTTAATTATATTATGTTTATATACATTTTTATGTACAACTCACGGGCCTTTTTAGCTTGTACTCGCTCTAAATTCTGGCTGCAAGCTCCAACCGGTACGTTTCTACTTGTTCTTCAGTGATTTCTTCTAACGAGATTTTACGGACAAGGTATTTGATAAATTTGTATGTGAAAAGTCCGCAGTCACCCGTTCTGAGGTTGTGAACCAACGACTTGGGACGAAAGAATGGTCACTCACTGTCGAGTTTATCGCCCAGATGGTTAAATAAACCTATGTACTTCAAGAACTTGGGCATCATGACAGAGATATGCTCCACATATTTTTGCATCTGTTGATCCCTATACATCTTGACATTGCAGTCATACGTATTTATGTTGATTTCAGATAAATCAACATAAAGGGCAACCTAATGTTTATCCTCAATGTTAAGAGGCATTGTGAAACCTTGCGCGTCATCTCATTTTTTTCTAATTATGCGCTTTTGTCCACCGACATAGTCATCTAGGTCGCTATCAAATGTATACTCTACCAATTTTTATTTGTTGGTGAAGAATCGCCCTCTCAATTTTTGACAGAACACATCGTCTAGGATGATAATATTGTCAATGAAGTCTCCTTCATTAGCCTGTGACCTTCTCATCGATAGATGACCCCATGCCTCGTCAATTTGTTGTAAGTCATAAAAAATGAATTCAGTATAATGATAATGGTATGAAAAACAAGAATGTAAATTTAGAAAATATGTTGTGATTACTTATATGTTGTGATTACTTACTTCACTATACAGCCATTCACCTGGCTTCAAGATGACCCGGAAGAAGTCCTTCTTCCAATCACCAAAACTGTACTTTATGAGCTCAGAGTTTGTATTTGTATCAGCGAACCACTTTTTGAAGGCCTCAATAGCATCTTTATAGGTCCACATCTTCTTCATCACCTTACGCAGTGGATCTGTGTAAGGCGACTCAAAATACTTGCTGGGCCTTTTAAGTGGCTTTTCATTCTTGGGTTCAGACTCTGGCTCTGACAAGACCTATGGCTCCAGTTGTTCCTCAGGCCATGGCTAAACTTGTGGCTCCGGTTGTTCTTCAGGCTTTGACTGTGGCTGTGGCATGTCCTCACGATGTTTTTGTGCTAGACGTGTCATGTTGTCCTTTATTTCTCTAACTGAGTGGTCTAATGAGTCTAACCATTTCTTGATGGCTTCAAAATGTCTACCATTGTACTTTACCATCCTTTGATAGAGTATGTCAAGTATGTAATCAATAGACATACCATCCTGGGGACGAGGTTGTTGTTGTTGTTGGGGATGAGAATATTGTTTGGGAGGCTTCTACTATTGGACATTTACACTAGAGTCCAAAAATGATGCAAGCTGGTCAATCTCTGCATCTTCTTGGTCAACATAAGGTAGATACGACCTCAAGCACATACTACTCATTTCCTTCTTAGTGGGATAAAGAATTGGTACGACCATTCCTTGTATATTAAAAAAACATACAATGAAAGATTATTTAGGTAGATCATATTGTAAAAAAACAAATATGCCTACTTATTAAATAATAAAAATACCTATAAACACAGTGTATTCAAACCCTTACCTCGCCACTTTGCATGAGGTCATCTATCTGTCCAATCTCAACCAAGGAAACTCGGTGTGTTTCCCATTTGAGCATTCTGGGAAGACGTCTAACAACCATCTTTGCTAATGTGACGGCGATGGTTGGAAAAGTTTCGAATGCCCAAACCTGCGTTAAATAAATTTTCTTAAGACTAGTAAAACAAAAAATTATGTATAATATACTATAAGGCCATGATTAAAAATTATACATATAATTGTACGACGTACCTAGTAGGCCCAAGAAAACCCGCATATTGAGTAGGTTTTCTTGATGCTCTTGTTGCGTCCTTTCCGAACCCATTTCTGGAATTTCTCTTTAAGGTTCTTCCTCAAAGACCGCAGAGTCCATTCAAAAGACTCCCTGCCCCATGGATAGCTATCAAAGAAATCTAAATCGTCGATGTACGACAGCCACTCCAGTGGGACGATCTTCTTCTCGTCCACAAATATTAATACTTGTGCTAAAAAGTAAACGATAGCAATCTTTGCTTTATCGCTACCTTTTATCTTGTTCTATGTGAGCAATTTCTTTAAATTAGTAACAAGTACTACTTAGGCCTTAAAATGTTCCAACAACCTCAAGTTCTTGGAAGATTTCAACACCACGTTCGGCTCTGGAATTTTCCCGCATTTCAATCCAGTTATTAGAGCAAATTCTCTCATCCTGAACCGAGCTAGCTTTCTGTTAACTAGGAACCACAACTAGGAACCAAAAGTAGAGAGTATGTCAATATTCCAAAATACATCATGTTAATTTTACCTTATAACCTCCAAGACCTCCATCCTTGACTTATAGTGATCCTCACTGGAAAGTACTCCTGCTTACGATTCATGACCGTCCTTAGTTGTCCAATCCCAAGAAGCTTATCTGGGTTGTACTTCGGGAGGTCATTCTGAAAAAAGAAAAATACATTGGTCAGAATCGACAAGAACGACAGAACCGACGAGAACTACAGAACCAGTCAGAACTGACCAAAATCGACTAGAACTGACTTAGAATCTACCAGACCCGACTAGAACCGACCTGAACCGACCTTGAACCGACCTAGAACTGATCGTGTACCAAAATTGACTAAAAACCAACTATGAACAGACCACAGACAAATCATAATAGACCACCATGAACATACACTAATGTATATTCTTGTTTTCTTACATTAAGTTTTTGTTCTTGCAAAAATGTATTAAAAAAATAAAACAAGAATAAAACCTTAATGTTAAATTAAAGAAGGTTCACCTGAGGGAGAATAGATTCCGTTGCCTCGTCGACAGGGGTTTGTGGAATGGCTGTCTTAGTTGAGGAAGAAGAGCTGCTTTGTGATGCCATTTCAGTCGTGAAAGTCATCGGTGGAGAGGTCTAGCGGCGTGGGTGGTCTGGTCGGCGTTCGGGAGGGGCGGTCGGCGTTCGGGAGGGTCGGTCGGCGTTCGGGAGGGTTGGGTCAGAATTTTGGAGGGTCGGTCAGTCGACATTCGTGATGGTCGGTCGGCGTTTGTGAGGTCAGTCGACGTTCGGGGATGGTCAGTCGGCGTTAGGGATGGTCGGTCGGCTTCGGGAGGGTCGGGTTGGCGTTCTGGAGGGTCAGTCGGCATTTAAGGATGGTCGGTCGGCGTTCGGGATCGTCGGTCAGCTTTCGGGGATGGTCAGTCGGCATTGGGGATGGTCGGTCGGCTTCGGGAGGGACTGGTCAGTGATAGAGAAGAAGAGGAAAGGAGGGTTGGTCGGCGAGAGAGAAGAAAGGAAAAGGAAGGTCTGTTCAGTTCTGAGAGAGGGAAAAATTTTTTAAGTAATCTTTGTATCATGGGTCAAAATGAGGTCTATTTTTTGACACGTAAGATACACGTTAAAATTTTTTGTTATAAAAAAAAGTGGTTTAGATCTCCAATTCATGTTTTCTTCTAGTCTCTTTTGTCAAATTTTCTCTTTAATTGTATTGACGAAATTTTCGTCTCTCAGATGGGTAAATCTACCAAGTATGATATGAGAACTTGAAAAGAGTGGAATTTTCTTTTTCTTTTTCTGGGGGTAGTGAGAGAGAAAGGAGGGGGGAAGATATGGGAAGTGAGAAAGAGAGGAAGATGACTTCACTGCGGCAGCTTATTATTGGATCTCCCCGTCAGAGGCAAGTTAATGTGGCTTACTGATTGAGATAAGAGAATCGAAAAGGAGATGATGGAGCTATCTTGCCTCAAGAACGAAAAAGCTAGTGATTGATCGGAGTCAATCACTGATTGACCGGCCCTGCGTGCGGTGGTGGGGAGGCCGGCGTAATTCATCTCCGGCGACAAGCCAACAATGGTGAAGATCCGCTGCCTTGCCGGTGATTCCTTGTCGTGGTTGCAGACCCAGGATGAGAGAAAAACGAAGAGGGGAAGAACAACGTGAATATTTTCGGTCATTTATTTAATATTAAGGTCTCGTTCGCTTTGCGAATTTGAGTTTTTAATTTAAGTTGAGATATGATATTTTTTGAAAATTTTTAACTGTAGTAAAAAAAGTTAGATGTGACATTTTTTGAGAATTTTTAACTGTAAAAATTTAAAATTAAAAACTCGAATCGGTAAAATGAACGATGCCTAAAAATTGAGGCCAAATATTTTGGATTGAATGTAAATTCGACTATCCAGCCCAAAATCCCTTTTTAATTCCTCCAAAAATTTTCCCTTATTAATTCCTCCAAAATTTAGAAGACTTTCGGAAAGTTTTTTTTTTTTTTTTCCTTTACTTCTGGAAAAAAAAAATGTTTGGGGAGATCTCTTTTGAACAATATTTTTGTTCACACCTCTACAAGAACACCAAGCTTCATTTTCACAGTAATGTTTTCTTATTTTGCGTCATTTTTGTTGTCTATTTTTCTTTCCCATTTCCTTTTCCAAAATTTAGAAGAGTTATTTCAATCGCTTATCAAAAAAATAGAAAATCTCGAAATATTACTCACGATTCATGATATTTAAGTCATAATTAATAACAATACAAGGATATATATTAGATAGTTGGAAGGTGCAAAATATGTTTGTAACCGTGGCTAATGCGTACGTAAAATCTTTTTTTCTTTTCTTTAAAAAAAATTTAGCTAATACAACATTTACTAAAAAAAAAAAAGCTCTTTATGACATTAGAAGAACACTTTCACATGTTTTTTTTTTTTTTACTTTACTCATTTCACAACTCAAGCTACAATTTAAATTTTATTATTATAATATTTTTCTCATAAAAATTTAAATTTAACATTTTTATTACAGTTATTTTTTTCTCACGTACAACTTAAATTATAACTCAAGTTATAACTTAAGTCATGAAATAAACATAAATTTATGTTTGTTAAAGTGACCACCAATTAAGACTTCATTTTAATAGAAATAAAAAAAAATAGAAAAGTTGGAATACGAAGTGCATGTTTGGAATTGTTTTTGAAAACAGTTTTCATGTATTTTGATAAGCAAAAAATGAAAATGAAAACGAAACGACGTTTGTTTAGTAAATGTTTTGAAAATGAAAATAGTGAGAATGATTTTTGTGAATGAATTAGAAAACAGAAAAAATTTGTTTTCACTTTTCTATTTTATTTTTAATACTTATCAACTACATTATATTATATTAATTAATAATTATAATCAAATACGATTTTATTTTTTTTATTATACTCAAAATAATCTTTTAAAAAATTAACCAAACGTAATTTTAGAATCGATCTTAAAATAATTCTTAAAACAATCTTATTTTTACTTTTTAATGAAAATAAAATTATTTTGAAACACAACTGATGATTTTAGCATTAGTAATTATGGCAAGGTTCACGATTCAACCAATGCAACCTCATCTCGTACTGTTGGATTATAAGGTCAACACGTATTTTACTTGTTTCACCAGTGAAGTCAAATAAATTGTCGCACCATAAAAGACTCTTAAATAAAAGTTCTTTTGTGGTGTGGTAAACACAATTAAATTGTGAGTTGATTTAATGGTTTTTCCTAACTTTTTTTTCTCTAAGGCTTAGTTTGGTAATACTGTAGATTTAAAAAAAAATATTTTTAGCTGTGCTGAAAGAAAAAGCTATTGTTCCAAGAAGCAGTTGAATGTTTGGTAAATTGTAATTATAGTAGCTGTGCTGGTTCCAAAATCAGTAAATAGCGTTTGGTAAATTTTAAGGTGGAATTGTTGTGGGTATGTAAAATGACTAAAATAGACATGATATGAAATTTAAATATATATAATTATTTTTTGTATTTAAAAATACTTGTTTAACTTTAAAAACACATAATGTTTTGATTTTGAATTTTTTAACAATAAATTTATGATAATTAATTCTTTTTTTTTT
>NW_010361196.1:116429-124267 GCF_000414095.1 Morus notabilis | reverse complement strand
CCCCGCGCACGCCCGCCAAGGTGCGCCCAGCGCGCGCGCATAGCGCGCGACCAGCGCGCGCGTCCAGACCTGAATTTTGACAATAACCGGGTGCACAATCAAATTCTTATGGTTATTGACCTCTCTGTAACAAAATTCCGCCAAAATTGATTCCTTACGTAATCCACACACTTCAAGTTAGAAAACAACAACGCATTCATCCTTGAAGTGACAACATGAATCTTTATCAGCAAAAGAAGTTGCTTGTATACCACGCAAAATTGCAAAAGATTTTATAGCACAACTGTATCCTCCAAATTGGATTTGAAGGCAATGCACGCAACTTGATTCCTGTTAGCTAGTATCAATAGCAGGAAATCTAAAATATAGTCCATCTCCACAATGCAAGTTCCAGAGTAAAATTCCCACATTCCATAAATGAGTTACTGACAAACTCAACCTTCAGAACTAATCCAACTGCGACCAGGTATTTTTTTGACTCCTCTCTCCTTCATTTTGTTCCTCACAAGGGAAATGTCCAACCAGCGCTCTGCTGCTGCGTAAATATTGGATAGAAGCACATAATTACCAGCATTCTGAGGTTCAATCTCTAATAGTTTACTAGCGACCAACTCGCCTATCTCTATATTGCAATGTAGCTTACAGGCCCCGAGTAGGGCACCCCATGCCCTAGCATGAGGCTCCACAGGCATTAATTTCAGAAGCTCATAAGCTGTTTTCAACCGCCCTGAACGGCTGAGAAGATCAACCATACAAGCATAATGATCTTGAGAAGGTACGATGGAATACCCATTTTTCATGGATTCAAAGAAGTGCCAACCCTCCTCAACGAACCCGGCACAGCTACAACTAGATCCGCCAGTCTCAGCCAGCGACGAACAGAGATTTTGGGGACTCCGCCGCCGACAATCGAAGGAGATAAACGAAGAGAGGGAGTCCGAGAGAGAGAAGAAAAATAAACGGAGGGAGAGAGCTTTGGCTGAGAGAGCGAAGGTTGAGGCTGAGAGAGGCTGGGGGAGGGTGAGGCGAGAGAGCACGAGAGGAGGCTGAGAGGCTGAGGCGAGAGAAGCGAAGGTTGAGAGGCTGAGAGTTTCAGGGGGAGGGGCTCAGGAGAAGTGTGCACGAGGACGATGGAGAGATCGGGTTATTTTGGGAATAACCAATATTTCATTAATGGCTCCGTTTAGCTTCCCGCAAAATCTGAAATCAGAAGTAGCAAATGAGCTGCTTCTGATTTCATATGAAAAATAGCTTCTAGATTTTTAAAGAATCTATTTTTATGTGTTTACCAAACACATTTCAAACTTCAGCTGAAAAAAAAAAGTGCTTTTGGCTTCCCAAAAGCATTACCAAACGGAGCCATAGTCTATAGATATATAAATAGTCTGTAGATTAAAAATTTTATAGAATTTAGTATGAGATTAGTTCTTTTGTCAAATAAATAGTTGAAAAATGTTATATATGGAAGGATGTATGTACCAAATTTAGTCTCTAAATTAAAAATAAATAGATAGAAAATATCCAGTATCTATAGCTCAACTCTCGCTGTAAAACATTCTTTTAGCCCTCAATCCCGATCGCGACTTTCACCATGATCCTTACTTCAACACGGCGTCGACCCAATCTCTACCTTAATTTTGGTCCTAATTTTAAATATAAATCTAGGAATGAATATAAAAAAGATGTTTTATTTTTATATGTACATACACACACGTAAACATATGTTGGAAAAAATAAAATGAAATGGTATCGAGTGCGCAGCGAAATTTTAAAAAATTGAAATTAATGCCAAAACTAAATAAGTTCATGATGTTATATAACATAAATACCAAAGATCTAAAAGATACCTTTAGAGATTATGGAAACGGCACGTTTGATAGATCAAAGCGTTTTAAACAACAACTAAAATAGTTTCAACTAACTGGTCTTCTTTTCTATTCTCACTTCCACAATCGGAGTGCGAGTGGGCACACATCGTTCAATCTCCTCTTGGTATTCTTGAACTCTTTCCAATCACAAGAAAGCCAAAAGAAAAATTGTTCTTGAGAATTAAACAATTTTTCCTCTTAGAAATCGTTTACCAATAGCCTCCAAAAAGTCTCTCAAGTGATCTATCAAATAATGTGACTTATTGGGCTATTTATAGTGTTTAGAAAGTCATATTCCCGCAACAATTACGTTTCTCAAAACTTATCTTGTGTATAGAGTCGTTTTTGCCACGTTAGCGCTTGCTGCGCGTTGGCACCGGTTGACCGGTGGTAGAGTACTTATAATCCATCGGTCGACCGCCCTTCACACACCGGTTGTCCAATCCGGTTGCTCGGTGTACATTGACCGGACTATCCACAGGTTGACCGGTACCATTACGGGAAACTTGTCTCTCAGACTTTTCAATATGTGAAACTTGCAGAGAGCCTCAATTTTGACTCAAGCAACCCAATAGGAAAGTTACCTGATCAAAACAGTCATATAATAGTCTTTCCATATTAAATAACACACAAAACAATAATTTAACTAATTTATCTAGTATTAATTTATTAATTAATTCACACGATAAATTACTCATGAATTAACAGCCTAAAAATATTAATTCAACCAATTTATCTAGAATTAATTTATCAATTAATTCACCTGATAAATTAATCATGAATTAACCAATTATTACAGAAATAACACAAGTTATCAATATGTAATAAATACGCCATATCGTTATAGGAAATTATATGAGATAGCAAAGGGATCCGATGGACATATACAAATTAAGCTCCTATAATCACAATAGTACTTGTGATCCAACAAGTCCATCTCATGATTATAAACTCCAGCACTACTCCACTAAAAGCCTAGAGTGACACTCTCGATTCATATAACATATTTACAAAGCTCTGAATAGCTCTCGTCCATGACTCATTATATTGGTGTATCATCCCCATAGGATATCCATAATCGACTTAAGGTCAAGTTCAGTTTACCTTCCCGATTATATTTATCTTATGTTTCCATTTCCACTCCATTGGAAAATCACTATCCACACCAATACAAATAGTAAACCATTAGATAACATAGAATAGTCTAATGGCCGAGCGCTCGTATTTTTCAATCAACAGATAATGCATAAGTGGATATCATTGACTCTTTATAGGAGCTATAGATTCCACTATCTATGCACAATGAATCTACGCACACAAGAGTCATACCCTCAATGTACCGGTAAGCGTACCTTTATAAAATGTCATGATGTCTCCCTATGGTACATCAAAGGATACAAGTCATGTACACAGGTTCATTATCCATCTTCGAATTAAGATGACCACATATAATTCGTCAAAAATGAAGTGTTTTATTCAAATGGAATTATTAATTAAACAATTCAACTTTGGCCCGATCCGATATAGATTCCACCACTAGGAACTATATCAATATCTCTACCCATGGAGTCCCACCTCCGACAACCAAGACAAGCCGTCTCCATTAGGAAGTAGACAACATAACAATCTTAACATTAATAAAGCGCCCAACTTTATTCCCTTGATTGCAGATCATATTATTTAGACAATCATCTTTCGATTCATGTTTTCTGCATGTTCTTCTCATTACATGCACAATCTAAAGATTTAGAATGACAGTCTCAGACTTTTAGTTTGCTTATCATACATTCAATTAATATGTACATAAATTGGACAATGCATAGATATATGAAATAAATAAATCTTTATTTATAGTCAAAGTGTCTCAAAGAGTATTGTTACATTTATTCCTAATAACATGTAACACGCTGAAGAATTAATTGAGATTAATTAAGGTAATTGAGATTATTAGTGTGCCTAATCTGGATTATTAATTCAGTATTAATTAATAAATATTTCTGACACGTGTGAGTTTAAATAGTTCCAAGGTATTTAAATTATTCTCAGTAATTTATTTGCAACCAGAAGTGTGTATGGGCGCATTTCTGGACTGCTCTTTTAAAATATTGACACTTGTCCATTTTCTTTCCTTTTTCTTTTTCTTTTCTTTTCTTTTCTTTCTTTTCCATTTTCTTCCTTTTCCTTCCCGTGCGTCTTACTCTCTCGTGCTCTCTCTCTCTCTCTCTCTCTCATTTTTGGCCCAAATCAAACGGATCTTGAACCAAGGAAAGATTTAAAGAAGTTTTCAACGTTAAGAGAAGGATTCGAGGTAAGATTACTGAAAGAACCTCTCTTGAATTTCAAAATTTATTTTTGGTTCAAACTGGATTTTGATGGGTTTTGAGTAAAACTAGGGTAGAAATTGGTGATCTTGGGTTCTTTGAACTTGTTTTAGGACCTAGAACCCAGATCTAGTAGTTTTCCTTTGAAATATCTCGATTTGGGACTGGATTTGCAGGTTTTGGACTGATTTCCGTGAGCTTCTCTCGCGCAGCTGATTCCACCGATCGACCTGTGCGGTCGACCGGATCACATGGAACCCGGTCGACCTATGCGGTCGACCGGATTGCAGGCTGACCGGTCGACCGGTCCGGTCGACCGGTGTGCACACTACCGGTCGACCGGTAGTGTTGCACTGCTCTGTCACCGGTCGACCGGTTGACACGGGGTTTGACCTTGTTTGGCTTGAAATTACTGTTTTGACCCCTGTTTTCGGGGAGAACCCAAATTAGCTTCATTTGGGGACTTGAGATGAATGGATTAGCATCTTTAATCCTTAATTTGGGATTGAAAACCCTTGGAATGATATTTTGAAACATGAAAATGGATTAGGGCACACTAATTAGAAATCCTGGTATCTAATTGAGATTGGATTGCTTTAGGAATGAGAATTGATCCTAAAGTGTTGTCTTGCATCAGTGATCGCTGAGGATTCAGACTGAAGGGGTTTGAGGAAGCGGAAGCCAGAAAAGGCAAAGCTAGTCCCAGGTTTGATAGTGCGAGGTAGGATTTTTATCTCTTTTCCTTGTGAGCCTGTTTTCAAAAAGATTTTGGCCTTGGAAATGTTTTAAAAAAAGGGGTTGGTTTGTAAAAGGAAAACGCTTTGAAACCATGGCTTGTTTAGTCATGGAACCTCATGGCTTGCCTAGTCATGGGGCCCGCGGCTTGAGTAGTTCGTGGGGTCATAAAAATGATTTCAGAAAAGTTAATGAATGATTTCTTAAGCAAAGAGATCTTGTGAACTGGTAATAGAGTCTATTGCCGTAAGCCTAGATAGGATGCGGAGAGTGCATCCTCGGGGTTAGAACCCAAAACTCGGTCCGGGTAGGCGAGGCACTTGGTTAGGTAAGTAATTTGTACTAATTACTTGCTGAAGCCTGTAAAACGGTTATTTTCAGTTCTATTTGTTGGGAATGGTGTCCTAGAAGCATGAGATGTAATAGGATATTTATTATTTATTTAATAAAATAGTTTATTCATTATTTTATGTGCATATATTTATGAATATTTTGTGAATATCAATGAAAATTCCATGATTATTTATGTAACCTTAAACACTGTATATAAGTGTTATATACGAGAGGATAATGTTTAAGGATAATAATCAAAAAGTAATGTTCATAATGAATTTAATTAAAGTTCAGAATCTTTAATTAAAACATTATTAATACATGTCATTCCCATTTAGAATGGAACGGTGTTATCCGCACTGTTAATATGGCGAGATATTGAATGAGTGTATTTCGCATAATGAGATTATACGGAACAAAGACACAGACACAATATGAATTTCTAATAATTCCGTTAAGTATAGAAATTATAATTGAGTCTACCGATGGTCATATATAGGATGATCTTAATCCTGAGTTCTTAACAGACTCCTATTTATGGATTTGTGTCTTTTGATTTACTCGGTACGGATTCTGAGATCCTGAATCCTATTCCTTGTATTTTGGAGACATGATGAAGTAGGTAGCCGGGAATGTTATTACACGAGATGGAATCCATTCCTTCTTAAGAAAGAAGTAGATAAATAATTCTCTTGAGGGTTGATTCGGTACTTGGACCAGTAGGAGCTCCGATTCATGAATGTGTTTTATGAATCACTGTCCATTAGAGAATCAATGGTACTCAAGGATAAAGAAGTAATTAGAGAGGTTAACGGATTTTACCTTGCTCTAATTATGAATTATTTATGGAGGATTGATCTATATGCAATGACTATATCAAATGGACACTTCACAGTTTAGAAGTAATTAATATCTATAATTTCGAGAGTGCAATTCCAAGTTTATAGTGGAGTAACTATTAGAATTAATAGAATTAATTAATTAATTAAAGTGTTTAATTAATTATTAATTTTATTGGAGCTCGGGATTATAGGTCCATTAGTCCCCGCGTCGTCCAAGTAATTCTGCCAGACACAGAGGGCAAAATGGGAATTTTAGAATTACAGAATTCTAAAATTAAATACTCGAAAATAATTAATTGAGAATTAATTATTATTTAAATAATGTGATTATTTAAATTTAAATTTGAACACATCTAGATTTATCCATTTAAACTTATTTGATAAGTTGTTCAATTTAGAATTCAAATTAATTTAAGTTTGACTTAAATTGGAATTTGAATTTGAGTCAAAATTGGACTACAGGATAAATGATGATTTTCTCTTCCTTCCCTATCTGATATTGGCGCCACACAGGGATGAGAATCCCCTTAGAATGGCCGGCCATATAGGATAGAGGAAAAGAGGAGATTTGGTTTAAAATTCAAATAGGAGATAATTAACAAGCTTTATCTTAGAGATAGAGATTGGATTCCTTCTAGAAGTTTGACTTCTACTCTATAAATACTATTTTTGAGACAATTTTCAGAATGGTTTTTTGCCCTAATTTTAGAGGTAGCCG
The DNA here is from genome assembly GCF_000414095.1 of Morus notabilis. Lineage (NCBI taxonomy): Eukaryota > Viridiplantae > Streptophyta > Magnoliopsida > Rosales > Moraceae > Morus > Morus notabilis. Next base: position 117,450 of record NW_010361196.1, on the reverse strand, counting down.
AAATTTCTCTATAGAAATTTTGGAAACAATTTTTCAGCCCTAAGAGTTAAGGCTGGCCGAAATTCCCAAGAGAGAAAGGAAGGAAAAATTTTTTCTCCAAAAATTCCACATCGTGCATGTGATGGTGTTTGTGGAAATTCGAGTGTTTATTGTAACCCGTTTTGTCTCATGTGTGCCCACACACACGTCTTCGTGGATTCTAGGAATTGATGTGGAAGACATTGGTTTTCTAAACACAAATATTGGAGCAAGGACTGTTCGTGGTCAAAGAACTCAAGTTATCATCCGAGTCGGCTTCCAGGTATTTTTCCTGATTGAGTTCTTGATATATATAAGTTAATGAGATTAATTTATTCGTGCATAAATTAATATAATCTATAGAGTATCTCAAAAGTTTTATGAAAATTTTTGTTGTACACGATCCGCCTCTTCCCCACACCACCGCGCTTCTGCAGCCGGATTCGATTCGGCACCCAGCAGTAACGACCCGATCAGGTCAACCCCCCATTTGGCGAAGGGCCAAGGGCTGAGAATGGAAGTTAAATTTTCTGGGGGTGTTCTAGGAATTGTGGCATACCTTTGGCATTTATCGCAGCGCTGGGCGTATTGGAAAGCGTCCTTTTTTAGCGTGGGCCAGTAGTATCCTTGCCTTAAAACCTTTAGAGCCAGAGATTGCCCCCCAGTGTGGTTACCTCAGACTCCCTCATGGATTTCATGGAGGACTTTCTGGGCTTCGGCATCATCCAAGCACCGCTGTAGAGTGGTTGAGTAGCCTCGTCGGTAGAGCAAGCCGTCATACAACAAGTACCTAGTAGCTCTATACCGAATCTGTCTGGCTTCGTCTTTATCATTCGGCAGTTGTACATCCATTAGGTAATGGATGAGTGGAGTCATCCAATTTTCACTTACTTGGACGATTAACGCCTTAACCTTTTCTTCGATAGTCGGTTGCTCTAATTCTTCGATAGGAATGACCCCTAGCGTGTCGGATTCTCTGGAAGATGCTAGCTTTGTAAGAGCG
>NW_010361196.1:101298-116406 GCF_000414095.1 Morus notabilis | reverse complement strand
AGCGTCGGCGTTCACATTTTCGGCTCGTGGTATTTGGAGTATCTCGTAGTTTTTGAACTTAACGAGTTATTTTTTTACCTTTCTCAAGTACGCTCCCATCTTCTCGCCGTGCGCTTGGTATTCTTCCTTTACTTGCGCAATGACCAGTTGAGAATCGCTGAAAATGTTGAGCCTTTCGATCTTCAGGTGGCTGGCTAACCGTAGTCCGGCAATTAATGCTTCATATTCCGCCTCGTTGTTTGACGCCTTGAATTTGAATCGGACCGCCGAGGTAATTTTGTGGCCTTTGGGGCTGATAATAAGATGCCGGCTCCTGACCCATTTTCGCTCGACGCCCCATCCATGTAGAGCTTCTATTTTGTAACCTCGACCTCCTCAGATGCAGCGGGAGCTGGCCTATGAGAGAACTCAGCCAGAAAATCGGCGAGTGCTTAGCCCTTGATCGCAGTTCTTGGCACGTATTTTATGTCGAACTGGCTTAATTCTACCGACCACTTGAGGAGTCGACCGGAAGTTTTGGGCTTTTGTAGAGCCTGTCTTAGCAGGTGGTTGGTGAGAACCCATATTGTGTGAGACTGGAAATAGTACCGAAGCTTCCTTGAAGCTACCATCAGGGCGACGGCTAGGCGCTCCATTTCGCTGTATCTTGACTCGGCGTCACCGAGCCTTTTGCTCACGTAGTAGATCGACAACTGCACCCTTTCTTCTTCTCTTACTAATACGGAGCTTATGGCGTGTTGGGACACGGAGAGGTATAGACTAAGCTCCTCGTCGACATTTGGTTTTGACAAAATTGGGGGCTTGCCCAAGTGCTCCTTCAATTTCTGGAAGGCCTCTTCACATTGGGGTGTCCACTCGAAACGCTTGCTTCCTTTCAAAGCGTCGAAGAAGGGGACGCATTTGTTGGTCGCCTTTGATACGAACCTATTTAGGGCGGCGACACATCCCGTTAATCTTTGCACTTCCTTTGGCTTTGTCGGGGACCACATATCCTGTAGGGCTTTGATTTTCTCGGGGTTAGCTTCAATCCCACGGTTGCTGACCATAAAGCTGAGGAATTTCCCCGACCCAACTCCAAAGGCACACTTCTGGGGATTGAGCTTCATGTGGTATTTTCTCAGCACACCAAACATTTCCCCCAGATGATTGACGTGATGGCTAGCCCTGGAACTTTTTACAAGCATATCATCGACATAGACTTCCATTGTTTTGCTGAGCTGTTGAGCGAACATTTTATTCACAAGCTTCTAATAGGTAACCCCTGCATTTTTTAGGCCGAAGGGCATCACCTTGTAGCAGTAGAGGCCCCTGTCGGTTATGAAGGATGTGTGCTCCTCGTCGGCTGGATGCATGGGGATCTGGTTGTACCCAGAGTAGTGTCCTGTCGTGGCGTCGACCATTTGGTCTATCCGAGGGAGTGGAAAGCCATCCTTTGGGCAGGCTTTGTTGAGGTCGATGAAGTCGACGCATGTCCTCCAATTCCCATTGGGTTTGATCACTAAAACGGGGTTTGATACCCAATGCGGGTAATGGGCCTCCCGGATGAACCTGTTTTTTATTAACTTGTCGACCTCTTCTTTCAGCGCTTCATACCTCTCGGGGTTCATCGGTCAACATTTCTGGCGCTTGGGCGGATATGAGGGGTCCATGTTTAGGGAATGACATATCACCTTGGCGTCGATCCCTTCCATGTCAGAATGATTCCAGGCGAAAACATCTAGGTTCTTCCTGAGGAAGTTTTCGATCTCACCCTTAAGTGATGGGGCTAAGCCCAAGCCCACTTTTAGCACTTTGGTGGACTCGACTTCATCAACTTGGATTTCCACCAACTGCTCGATGGGTTGAGACCATGTGACTTCCTCTGGGATCCTGGGGTCAATATCCTCGATGAGGCCCTAGTGAACCATCCTTGCCTCCTGTCTCCCTGGTTGGCCGTATCCGTGCAGGGCATCAGAGTACGTAACCCTAGCTTCATACTGGTTGCTCTTCATTTTCCCTACGCCATTTGGGGTGGGGAACTTGACCTTTTGGTGGTAGACGGAGGTTATTGCCCTCAATGCCTGGAGGGTTGGTCTCCCGATTACCGCGTTATACTGGGAGCCTCCTTTTATGACCACGAAGTTGGCCATTGTAGTTGCCTACCGAGGTTTTTCTCTGGCGGTTATGGGTAGCCAGATAGTCCCTTGTGGGATGACGGAGTCCCCAGTGAAACCATATAGCAGTCGGGAGGTTTTTTCCAATTGTTCCTTTTGGATCCCCATTTTCTCCAAGCAGTCAGAGTATAGGAGGTCCACCGAGCTCCCATTGTCCACCAGGATCTTGCACACGGTGTGGTTTCCTATCATGGCTTCCACCACCAAGGCGTCGTTATGGGGGAAGTGAACCCCACTGGCGTCATCCTCATTAAAGGCCACGTCGGTGTGACTGTACCTTGGGGTTTTTGCAGCGGAGACGCTCCATAATCGCTCCTGATAAACCCCCTGGCCTCGTGGGCGTAGTCCTTCTGAGACCTCCTTGAGTCTCCTCCTATATAAGGACCACCGAGGACAGTCCGTATGACGCCGACGGGTTCTCGGTCTTCTGGGCGCTGGTTATCCTCTCGACGCCGACCGTCATTTTGCCCTCCGCGCCCGTCATTTCAGGGTCTCCGCTCGGCCCTGAACTTTTGTAACCTTCCCTCATGGATCACTCTTTTGATCTCATCCTTGAGGTCGGCGCAATCGTTGGTGTGGTGTCCGACATCGCCGTGGAACCTACAGAATTTCTTCTGGTTCCTTCGGCTGGGGTCTGACTTCATTGGATCTGATCGGCGTAGCAAGTTCCTGCGGCCGACCTGATTGAAGACCTCCTCGACTCCTACCGTTAGCTCGTGGTAGGAATCATATTTTTGGAACAGTCGAGGCTTACGGGTATCCTCGTGCCTCAGCTTCTTGGCTTCTGGAGCGCTCATCGTCACGGCGGGCTGCTTGTCTCTGTTTCGCAGGCGTCGACCCTTGCTCGGTTCCTTTATTCTTGTTGGTCCGGTGCTCGGGGTCATTTGTGTCCGCCTCTTCAGCATTGATGTACCCCTGTGCTCGCGCTAAAAACTCCTTGTAGCTGGACAGAGGTTTCTGGTTCAGCTCTCTTTTGAATGGGGTAATTTTCTTCATGCTAGATAAGGCCCCCATCAAGGCCTCTCTATCTGTTATGTCCATCGTGGTGGCGACAGCTTCCCCATACCTCACGAGCCATTCTTTTAGTGACTCGTTCGGCTACTGGTATATCATCGTTAGATTCTGCTTTGGGGGGACGTATTTTTTGACCCCTATGAATTGGAGGGAAAATGCTTCCTTCAGCTCGTCCCAGCTTGAGATGGAGTTTGGCCTCAACGTCCGGAACCATCTTCGGGTAGAATCCGTCAAATGGTTTCGAAAGGCTCGACACATGATCTCCTCGGTGTAACCGTGTAAGAGCATGTGCCCCGTGTACATTTCCAAATGGTCATCGGGATCTCCTCGCCCGTCATACGGTGGGATTGACGGCGACCTGTATTTATCGGGAAGAGGGGGCGCCATTATTTCTTCGGTAAATGGATGGTCATGTGTGCAGCTGGGCGTGATATCGACGTTTACCACCTCAGCCACACGACCTATATTCTTTTTTAGTCCCGCCACGTCCCCTGTCAGTTTTTGCTCTAGGCTGGCCATACGTTCCATGATGGCGCGTGCTTCTTCTGTCGAAATGGCCGAGCCGGCTACTCTCGACGCTTCTGCTCTCTGAGCGTTGGGTCCGCCTCGGGATAGCACCTTGGAGTTTCCTGGACCTCTCGGTACCCGGTCCTCGGGAGCTCGGAGTCCGGCCGCCCCAAACGGCTGGCGGGGGATTGGGAAGGCCGAGGCCTAGGAGGGCCCCGGTGATTCTCACTATCTCCGGTTCCTTCTTGGATATGTGGGTGGTCACCGTAGTTCGGATCTCCAGCCACAGCAAGTCCCTGCGGCCTCGGGGCGTCTTCTAATGGCGGCATGGAGTTTCTTCCATCTAAGCGCTCCACCACAGTCATTAGCCCACATACCAGCGCGGTTAGAGTGGTTAGTTGGGCCTGCATTTGCATCGGGTCCGGCCATGGTGCGTCTGGAAGTGGGACTTCATTTTCGACCGGTCATAGATCTTCTTCCATCCTGATATTCCCTGGATGGATGGCGATTTATAACTATGTTGTTGGGGGTCAAACGCTTTCGCTCCCCAGCGGAGTCGCCAATTGTTGACGGTCAATTTTTGCCAACAAAAAACCGGCTGGGATACCTCTTAGTTTTCCTTTGGATTACCGGCCGTGGGTGTATTAAACGTGTGTGGATTTGTTGAACATGTGTGTTTGTGTGTTAACTAAATCATACATGGACAAATGACACAAGGAATTTTTATAGTGGTTCACTCTATAAAACGAGAGCTACATCCACTGTGACTTTGTATTTATGTTTAGAAGGTAACATTTTACAGCCATTGCTCTTCTTTCTGGTTATTTTTCGAACCCCTTCCTTACTGGGGTCTTTCTCTTTTTATACTGGGCTTCCTTCGCTTAGGGGGTTTCCTTCATAGGTAGAAGCACTCAAGTGCTCTCTTTTGGTAGGCCTAGACGTAATCCACCAATCAGCACTGTTCACTTAGCCAATTAGTCTCCTATTACGGCTCTGTGCTTCTCCGTAATACTTTTATGTCCCTTATGTGGGGCGGTTTGAGAGCTTGCAATTAATGCCTGCAGACGTCTTCCACTTAAGTACGCAACCCGTCATGTCTTCTAAAGAACGTTCCCCTCGTTGTCAGCGCAGCTTGGCCCAATCGTCCACTTTGGATCCTTCCTGTGGCCGAGGGATCTTCATGCCTACGACGCGATCTGTCGACGCCATAAGGGATCATCGTCCTAATTTGGGCTTCGCGCTGTCCAGCAGAATAGGAGGGGTCTGTAGACGTCGAGGCCTTTCTGATTGGTGGGGAGTGGTCAGGGCCACGTGTCGCATTATTATCCGTCCACGCGTCCGTCACATTTTCCCACACAACAGGCCATACCCTAATTGACGTGCAAAAAGGTGAGCTAATCATGCGAGTGCAGGATGAGCAGGTTACATTTAATGTATTTACGGCAATGGAGTTTCCAACTAAGGTGGAGGAATGTTCTGCAATATCAGTCATTAACTTTTTGGTGGCTAAAGAGCTTGAGAGTAGCAGCCATTTAGACTTGTTGTAGCTATCCTCGTCATTAGATTTGGACGAGCCTGAAGATGAACCCATGGAGCAGTTAGCTTGGTTAGGTGCCAAAACAACACTCCAAGGACCTATAGGGAAATTTTAGGTGCAAGAGTCGTCAGAGGAGGATGAAAGAAAACAAGAAATCATTGACTTGAGCTCGTCAATTGTTCTAACATCCATACCGCCATCCGAACCATTTTGGCCATCATCATCACCGCCACCATACTGCATTCTTTATGAGCCCGAACCAAAAATGAAGTTCTCCAATCAAGCCCATCACCTTCCGAAGCCAAATCTTGTTGATGCAACGTGCCTAAATTGTAAAAATCATGCCAAGCTTGAGGGCATCGCAATCAAAGACCCATTTGTAGTGTTGTATGACACTTACTGTGGGCGGGTGCCACTCTTGAATGAGCGCCTCCCTAAACGTTCGGTTGAAGATGTTAAAGCAAGCGCTCTGTGAGAGACAACCCAAGTTTTCTAAACCTTTTCTTGTTTTCCTTCCTTTCAAGTTTTAGTTTTTATTTTTTTTTAGAACTTTTTACTTTGTTTTAGTGTGTCTCTTTTATAGGTGCAATCGTTGAAGCTTCAGGAATGGATTCAATTCAAGAGAGCGAGCAAGCATTGAAGCCTAAGCTCCAAATTAACATAGGGGAGTTTCTTAAACCTTTTCTTGTGTTCTTGATTGCCTACACATTGAGAATATTGTGCTTGATAAGTTTGGGGGGAGAACTTTGGTTGTCTTTGTATATATCTTTGTTTGTTTTTGCATTTTTTTTTTTAAAAAAAAAAAATTAGAGTCTTGTGTTTTCTTGATGTTTGATGTGCTTTGTGGCATTTTCTCTTGAACCTATGATGAATACTGATAAGGTTAGGTGCAGCCTTTAGAAAAAGTTGATATCACCTTGTGTTGATTTTTGAGTCTTTTGATTGCTTATCTCTTGGCTTGTGATTTTTCTTCCCATTATGCATGCTACCTTGTGTTATTGATTCGGTGCTTACCTAGGGTAAGATCTTGTGCATGTACTTCATTTTCATATAAACCATTTATAAGCTCTAGAACTTGCTTGATGAACTCTTGAGGTGAAATCTCAAATTAACACTTTACCAAGAAAATGATTTAGGCTATCTTTGGACCATTTGAGCTTTGTGGCCGACCTTAATTCAACATATCTTTAGCATACCCCACTGAGCTTATATATCCCCTTTTCCTTGTAACCCTTATCTTTGGCCTAGTTGTTGCAATAACATTCCCACCTTCTACCCATCATCCTTATGCATGTCAACATTCTAGGATTCATATAAAATGTGCGCGTGGGAGGTAGGGTGGCGGTTGAATGAAGTTTTTTTGTTGTTGCTCTTTTCTTGCTCCTCTTGCACCATTGAGGACAATGTTGATTTTGAGTTTGGGGGCAGAGGGCACTTGAGCTCTTAATGTCTAGTATGTATTCCTGTTCAAAAAAAAAAAAAAAAAACTTTGGAATGCTTAGTAACTAGGATTGAGCATGAGCCCCAAGTTCACTTTTGTGTCAAACAGTAGACCAAGGCAAGAGCAAGCAAAAGAAAAAGAGAGAGAAAAGCGCCTTGATTTGTAACTTGTTGAGTAACCGGGTGACTTCATCACCAATGTTGGCATTCGCATAAAAAGGCAAGTTGGCAATTCTTGGTAGTTCATAAAAAAAAAAGGTATAATGAAAGGGTATTTAGAAATAAAAGCAAATATAGTGGACAAGGGAAAGCAAAACTTGAGTTTGGGGGAGTTACTTGGGAATGCTATTTGAGCTTCTTGAGGTCCTAGAATTATTGATGTGCTTTAAGGGGTGAATTGAGCCAAACCATCATCTCATGTTCTACCTTCATCCGAGCCGATCATTGCAAGCCTAAAAATTCCTATTGATCCTTGGTGGTGTGTTGATTTAAATTAGTGGAGAGAGTTGAGAAAAGCAAGCTTATGGGGTTTAAACCTATAATAAGAAGAACTTGATGTAGAACACATGCGCATGGCCCCAACTAGTTTGACATTGATGATTTGGCACTTGGTTGTTCACACACACACAAGAAAGGTCCAAGTAGAGACGAAGCAATCTCTTGAATTTGAGATCAGCACTTGGCTGGAAATCATGTTTTTCTTTAGGCTGTACTTCTAACCCGTTTAGTAAGGACACAAAAATCTCTTGAGAATTCATCCACAAAGTATGCATTAGCTTTTTCTATTTTAGCTCATTCTTCTTGTCTTATTGTCACTTTTGTTTTGCTCAAGGACAAGCAACATTCTAAGTTTGGGGGTGTGATAACTCTAAGAAATTAGAGTTATCCAATGGTTTTATAGCTCAAAATTGCGTGACCAAGAGTGATTTTTCTAGTTTATTGTGTGTTTTAATTTAGATTTGTATAGTTTACACTTACTTTGGCTTAATTCCGTACTAGTGCTCCTCTTGAAGTGAAAGTTGATGATTTTTTGAAGTAAAATGAGGTGAAAAATCGACTAAGGCTGTGTGCACACTTTGCAGGAAATTTCTGAGCTAAATACTGCGGCATTCTGGCAACATTCTGGGAACAGCTGGCATATGACTGACATCAGTGCACTAGCTGGAGAAAACAGACAAAAAGGAATCCGTGTGAGCTAGCTGAGCATGTGTCATTATGGTCCACTGTGCACATCATCAAGTGACACCTCAGCCCTTGTGTTGCCCTAGAAGGGAATATTTTCTTAAGACAAAGGGGCAGCCGCTAGGAAAAAGAGAGGAGAGAGATGAGGCTGAAAAATAAAAGAAAGACAAAGAGCATTCCCTACAGAGATATACACAGAGCATCCCTCTCCAGAAAACACACAGTGTATTACCCAGAGAGGAAAAGGCTTAGTATGAGAGCTGAGGAATAGAGGAAATACAGAGAGTACCCAGCCCCAGAAACAGATTCAGAAACATGAGAAGAAGGGAAGAAGGCAGGAGGTTGAAGGACATTTTGGCTGGACAAAGAGGAATCCAAGATCCAGCTGAAATTCATTCTTCTTCTGTTAGCTTAACTCGCTTTTGTTATTTAGCTACTAATTTAGCTATGGATTATGCTAGAGCTTTGAATCTCGTAAATCTTGTTATGAACTAATTTGCTTTAGCTAGGTTTGCTAATGGAACCAAGATTGTAAGAATGACAAGTTGTTTATGAGATGCTATTAATTTACTATTCCTGTTCATTCATGTGACCTAATATCTATTTCTATTCTTGACTGGCCATCAATTTTAGGATACAACATTAAGATTAATACTGGAAGGGTTAGTTTTAATCGGATTAGCATGAATGATGTTTGTTCAATAAACTTGATGAGTTGTTGATTAGTGGATGGTATAGGAATATATTATTCACCTTGCATAACTTATTGAAACCTGAGCTTAAATCTGCATTCCGAGAGCTGGATTCACATAGGAATATGTTAGAAATGGCTTGAGGAACCTTAGTCATAATTAATTCGGAAGAACTTTATGCAATCAAGGAGTTTCTGTGACAGGGAGAGTAAAATGATGCAGCATTCTAGGTAACATTTGAGTCAAACTTGCAATTGAGGGGAAGTTAGCAGACCTATCTCATTTTCACCACTGCATTACAGCCCATCATTACGTTCTTGTTACTGTTAGCCATTTAGATTACACTTCGTTTGCATCCATTTTATTTACATCATTTTAGTGAATTTGTGCCACATTCATTCATTACTTGTTCTGTTGAATATACAACCCCCATCACATATTTTTGGTGATTCAATCTTCGTGGGATCGACACTCTTATTCACTGTTTATTACTTGTCTGCGACACGTGCACTTGCGAGCATAAATACCATGCAACAAGTTTTTGGCGCCGTTGCCGGGGATTGAAATCATTAAAAAATTTGTTGGAGTCAATTTGTTTTTCGTTTGTTTATTTTAATCTCATTCGTTTGGTTCTTAATTTCTCAGGTTATTATACCATTTGCATGAATCCACTACAAGACTTGGAGTTGCTGCCTTTAGATCCTGAAATTGGAAGAACATTTCGAGCCGGGAGAAGGGAACAACAAGGCTTAGCAGGAGTGGGAGAAATTGTAGAAGGGGCAGCAGGAAACAATGGGCAGCAAGCAAATGCCAACATCCCTGTCCCCTAACCGATACTAATAGATGACAGAAACAAGGCCATTAAAGATTACGCTGTGCCCATTTTACATGGACTTAACCCCGGAATAGTGAGGCCAGTGATTTAGGCGCCTCATTTTGAGCTTAAGCCAGTAATGTTCCAAATGCTCCAAACCGTGGGCCAATTCAGTGGCATAGGAACAGAAGATCCTCACCTCCATCTTACACAATTTATGGAGGTGAGTGATACTTTCAAGATAACAGGGGTGACTGAAGATGCATTGAGGTTAAAGTTATTCCCTTATTCTTTAAGGGATAGAGCTCGGGTATGGCTAAATTCTTTGCCTCCAGATTCGGTGGTAACATGGGATGATTTGGCAGAGAAGTTTCTCATGAAATACTTCCCTCCAACCAAGAATGCCAAGCTAAGAAATGACATTACCTCCTTCCAACAAGCAGATGGGGAGTCATTGTATGAAGCATGGGAAAGATTCAAGGAGCTATTGGGGAAGTGCCCTCAACATGGGATCCCCCATTGGATTCAAATAGAGACATTTTATAATGGTCTCAATGGGCAAACAAGGACTATAGTTGATGCCGCAGCTCGTGGAGTCATTTTGGCCAAATCTTACAATGAAGCATATGAAATTTTGGAGAGGATGACCAACAGCAATTATCAATGGCCAACCGAGAGACTTAATGCGAGGAAGGCTTCTGGTATTCATGAAGTTGATGCCATCACTGCATTCTCAGCTCAAATGTCATCCTTGACGAATATGGTAAAAGCATTGCACATGCTGGCAGGGGTAAATGTTGTGCAAACTGCTGGATTCTCTTGTGTTTACTGTGGAGAGGGCCACTTGTATGAAGATTGCCCATCCAACCCAGCCTCCGCTTACTATGTTGCTAATTTCAACAGGAGCAGCAATCCTTATTCGAATCCTCACCACCAAGGGTTGAGCCAACATCCAAATATGGCTTGGAGTAACCAAGGAGCGGGTTCTAGTGGAGCTAACGCTTATTATAGACCCACATATCCACCCGGTTATTCACATCAACAACAAAGAATACAAGCAGATCAATCTAGCTCTTTAGAGAGTTTGCTAAAGGAATTTATAGCAAGGAGTGAAGCCAAAATCCAAAGTCATGATGCAACACTGAGGAATTTAGAAAATCAAATGGAGCAGCTTGCTAACTCTTTGAACAACCGACCTCAAGGCTCTCTCCCAAGCAACACCGAAGATCCACGTAGAGAAGGGAAAGAACACTGCAAGGCTATTTCACTAAGGAGTGGAAAGGAGTTGGACCCAAGGACAAGACCTCAGGCTGTACAAACAGAGCCCACTTCAATCCAAGAGGAAGAGCAGCAAACTCAGCCACAAGAAGAACAACGAAGGAAGCAACAGCCAAATTCTGACGTCCAGAATGCTGCATCATTTCCACAGCATTCTGGAGTGGCAGACACCAGTAACAGCAGTAGCAACCGACCACCTCCACCATTCCCACGGCGTTTTCAGAGACAACAACAAGATGGGCAGTTTCATAAGTTTTTGGATGTTTTGAAGCAGCTACACATCAACATACCATTAGTTGAGGCCCTAGAAAAGATGCCAAACTACACCAAGTTCGTGAAAGAGTTGGTCACTAAAAAATGCCGGTTTGGAGAATTTGAAATGGTGGCTTTGACAGAGGAATGCAGCGCCATATTGCAAAATAAGCTCCCTCCCAAGCTGAAGGATCCTGGAAGCTTCACTATCCCGTGTTCAATTGGAAACTAATATTTTGGTAAGGCTTTATGTGATTTGGGAGCTAGTATAAATTTGATGCTGATGTCTATTTTTAAGAAGTTGGGAATCGGGGAAGCATGGCCTACCACAGTGTCTTTGCAGCTCGCAGACATATCTATTGCACTTCCTGAAGGAAAAATTGAGGATGTACTAGTAAAGGTAGACAAGTTCATTGTACTAGTAAAGGTGGACAAGTTCATTTTTCCTGCTGACTTCATCATTCTTGACTATGAAGCGGATAGAGAAGTGCCAATCATTTTGGGAAGGTCGTTTCTTGCTACAGGCCACACCCTAATTGATGTGCAAAAAGGTGAGCTAACCATGTGAGTGCAGGATGAGCAGGTGACATTTAATGTATTTAAGGCAATGGAGTTTCCAACTGAGGTGGAGGAATGTTCTGCAATATCAGTCATTAACTCTTTGGTGGCTAAAGTGCTTGCGAGTAGCAGCCATTCGGACTTGTTGCAGCTATCCTCGTCATTAGATTTAGACGAGGCTGAAGATGAACCTATAGAGCAGTTAGCTTGGTTAGGTACCAAAACAACAGCACAAGGACCTATAAGGAAATTTGAGGCGCAAGAGTCGTCAGAGGAGGATGAAAGAAAACAAGAAATCATTGACTTGAGCTCATCAATCGTTCTAACATCCATACCGCCATCCGACCCATTTTGGCCATCATCATCACCGCCACCATATTGCATTCTTTATGAGCCCAAACCAAAATGAAGTTCTCCAATCAAGCCCATCACCTTCTGAAGCCAAATCTTGTTGATGCAACATGCCTAAATTGTAAAAATCATGCCAAGCTTGAGGGCATCGCAATCAAAGACCCATTTGTAGTGTTGTATGAAACTTACTATGGGCGGGTGCCACGCTTTAATGAGCGCCTCTCTAAATGTCCGGTTGAAGATGTTAAAGCAAGCGCTCCGTGGGAGACAACCCAAGTTTTCTAAACCTTTTCTTGTTTTCCTTCCTTTCAAGTTTTAGTTTTTATTTTTTTTTAGAACTTTTTACTTTGTTTTAGTGTTTCTCTTTTGTAGGTGCAATCGTTGAAGCTTCAGGAATGGATTCAATTCAGGAAAGCGAGCAAGCATTGAAGCTTAAGCTCCAAATTAACATAGGGGAGTTTCTTAAACCTTTTCTTGTGTTCTTGATTGCCTACACATTGAGGATATTGTGCTTGATAAGTTTGGGGGGAGAACTTTGGTTGTCTTTGTATATATCTTTGTTTGTTTTTGCATTTTTTTTTCTAAAAAAAAAAAAAGTTAGAGTCTTGTGTTTTCTTGATGTTTGATATGCTTTGTGGCGTTTTCTCTTGAACCTTTGATGAATACTAATAAGGTTAGGTGCAGCCTTTAGAAAAAGTTGATATCACCTTGTGTTGATTTTTGAGTCTTTTGATTGCTTATCTCTTGGCTTGTGATTTTTCTTCCCATTATGCACGCTACCTTGTGTTATTGATTCGGTGCTTACCTAGGGTAAGATCTTGTGCATGTGCTTCATTTTCATATAAACCATTTATAAGCTCTAGAACTTACTTGATGAACTCTTGAGGCGAAATCTCAAATTAACACTTTACCAAGAAAATGATTTAGGCTATCTTTAGACCGTTTGAGCTTTGTGGCCGACCTTAATTCAACATATCCTTAGCATACCCCGTTGAGCTTATATATCCCCTTTTCCTTGTAACCCTTATCTTTAGTCTTGTTGTTGCAATAACATTCCCACCTTCTACCCATCATCCCTATGCATGTCAACATTCTAGGATTCATATAAAATGTGCGTGTGGGAGGTAGGGTGGCGGTTGAATGAAGTTTTTTTTTTTTTGTTGTTGCTCTTTTCTTACTTGATGATGTTTGTTGTGAAAGTGTTTTGTAAGGAATATTTGTACTCGATGAGCTTCGGCTCACAAGTTTATTCATGCTGCAAGTAAACAGCCTACGACTCAGTGATGGGCTTCGCAATGAAGGACACGTACAGTGGAGGGATTGGGTAATGGATACCACCATGCAATTAAATTATGCATAAAAGAAGAAGGTTTAAAGTTATGGTTAAGGCATGCATTCTAAAAGAGAATTGTAATCATTAATTCAAATTTCAAATTAATTCAAGTTTATTTTACGAAAGTTAAAGAATAAAGTTTCGTTGAATACTCATTTAGTTTTGCTGAGTAAGGATATTTTAAAAAGGAAAGTTGTAATTATTAATTCGAATTCGTAATTAAAATTCATTTGAGTAAACTTTTCAAAGGTTAAAAGATTGTTTTACGTTTGGTCAGTTTTGTACCAATGACCATTTTAAAAAGTGTTGAAAATAAATTCAAAGTCTTTATAAATATAAAGAATGGCAAGACTTAAACTATGTTCAAAATAAAAAAAAAAAAATTACCCGTAATTTTAGTAACTAAGTAAATTGACTTTTAAGATGTATTAAGAAGTTAATATTGTTTTCCGCTTTAAGTCATGATTTGTAACGGTTCAAGAATTCGGGTTGTTATAGTTTGTATCAGAGAGGTAGCCTTCTATCCTGCCTCCCTACCCGTCACTTCTGCACAAGTCCAAGTTAGTTTCTCTTATAAGTTAATGTTTAAAGTTTTGAAGTATATCTCGAAAACCACGAATGCGATGGTTCAACTGCCCGTTCGTCTTGGGGAAAAAGGTACCGTTCGACTCTAAGGAGGCGATGCTATTATTATTACAAATATCAAGAAAACAGTAACGCCATATTCAGAAAAAATCAATTTCTAATAATTATTGACCTTGAAGCAACGTGTAGGCGCACCCTTAGCAGGGCCTATGGAGTGACTCCAGGTGGATGGAATGAGGAAATTCTCGACACCGCCCCTTTACGCCATCATGCGGACCAGACACCCCGTTTCCCCAGGCACTGTTGGAACCGCGATCGAGTTTACGAGTTCTTTTGTCGAATCCTAAGATGGCCCGACAATGAAAGGAACCAAGGATGGTGTATCGCGAATGTTTAAGGAACGAATTGCTTCTACAATGTCCACCTGGGAGCAGCGCTTTCCTCAATAAGGCCTTCGATTTTAGACTATCGAGGGAGCCAATAATTTAGAGCAGTCGAAGCCTGCCACATTTACAGCTTCTCAACCAAGGCCAGATCGCTCGTATGTAACGCCTCCTAAGATCGTTAGAAATAAAGGCAACGCTTAGAGGGATTCATAGTTAGGAGACCACTTTAATGGTAGTTATTGTATCCTAATCTATTTAGGATTTAGATGACTAAGGTGTTTGCAGTACTTATATAAAATGTACTCTAGTGATGTAAAAGTATTTGAGGGTGGTTAATGACATCCCAAAGTGACCTATTGTTAGAGAGATTGTAATATATCTCTCAATCTTGATATCACAAAATTAGATTAAAACACATTCGGGAAGAGTAGGCTGGCGCAAGCACGCACTGCAGCGCGAAAGAGTGCGCGCTGCAGCGCGTTTGGGCGCTGCAGCCTGCGCAAAACAGACCCTCGGGTCTGTTTTGCTAGGCACGCGCACTGCAGCGCACAGCAGCGTGCGCTGCAGCGTGCGTTTGGGCGCTGCAGCCTGCACAAAACAGACCCTCGGGTCTGTTTTGCTAGGCACGCGAGCTGCAGCGCACGGGCGCGCTGCAGCGCGCGTTTGGGCGCTGCAGCCTGCACAAAACAGACCCTCGGGTCTGTTTTACTAGGCACGCGAGCTGCAGCGCACAGCAGCATGCGCTGCAGCGCACAGGCGCGCTGCAGCGCGCGTTTGAGCGCTGCAGCGTAAATCTTCGACGGAAAATGTGTTTGTGAGTTTTTGTGATCTGAAAAGGTCTCGAACCATTGTATCTATTTGTGATATGTTTTCTCACATATCTGAGCACTTATTAACAATAGAAATAACTATTGTTATAAGTGCATCAGCATATAAAAGATAACCATCAAATTGAAAAGGTATCTTTATGTGAAAGGTTGTAACTCTTAAAGAGGATGGATGCATCCCTGTCTTTATACGATGGAC
>NW_010361196.1:100077-100554 GCF_000414095.1 Morus notabilis | reverse complement strand
TAAATTGCCTCAAAGTTGGAATGGTTATAGAAAGAAACTCCTTCATAGGAGAGATGACATAACTTTGGAAGAATTACAAAAACACTTGAGAATAGAAGAAGAGACTAAGTCTCGTGATTCCAAGAACAAAAATGTTGATTCCTCTAAAGTTAATGTTGCCGAAGCCAGTAAGTTTTCAAAGAACTTCAAAGTCAATAATGACAAGAAGTTCAAGAAGGCAGGTAATGGCCAAAAGAAATTTTCTGGAAATTGTTTCTTTTGTGGAAAGAAAGGCCATCGCCAAAATGACTGCAGATACAAGAAGAAAAAGGAAGAAGTGAACACCAACAAGGCCAATGCCGTTGAAGAGAAATCCGAAGACATATGTGCTATGGTCTCGGAATTGCAAATTGGCATGATTACCGAAACTAACATGGCTGCATTTAAATCCTCCGATTGGTGGCTTGATTCCGGTGCCACAATCCACGTTTGTAATGA
>NW_010361196.1:99449-100008 GCF_000414095.1 Morus notabilis | reverse complement strand
AGGAGTGGTGGAGATTAACTTTACTTCTGGAAAGAAGCTTACATTGAACAATGTACTTCATGTTCCTGATATTAGGAAAAATCTTGTATCCGCTAGTCTTATGTGTAAGAATGGACTTAAGATTGTACTTGAGGGCACTAATTGTATAGTATCTAAGAATGGGATCTTTGTGGGAAAGGGGTATTCTTGTGATGGCATGTACAAACTAAGCGTTAATAATAAAGATGATGTGAATTCTCTTTATATTGTTGATTCTTTTGATGTTTGGCATGCACGTTTAGCACACTTAAATTTTAGATCTTTGAAATACATGTCTAAACATGGTTTGATTAATTGCAAAGATATTAAAAATGATAAGTGTGAAATTTGTATACAAGCAAAGATGACTAAGAAACATTTTCCTAGAGCCGAACGTAATACTCAAATATTGGATATGATTCATACCGATATTTGTGAGTATAATGGAATTTTGACTAGAGGAGGAAAGAGATACTTTATCACTTTTATTGATGATTGTTCTAGATATACTTATGTGTATTTACTTAGAACAAAAGATGAA
>NW_010361196.1:98775-99429 GCF_000414095.1 Morus notabilis | reverse complement strand
AAGGCTGAAATTGAGAACCAAAAAGACAAGAAGATCAAAATGGTTCGAAGTGATAGAGGTGGTGAATATTTCTCAAATGAATTTGATGCTTTCTGTGAAGAGCATGGAATTATTCATCAAAAGTCAGCCCCTTTTACTCCTCAACAAAATGGACTGGCTGAAAGAAAGAATAGAATATTTACCGATATGATTAACTCTATGTTTCTTAATTCTAAATTGCCTAATAATTTATGGGGGGAAGCTTTACTTACAGCTTGTCATGTTCACAATAGGATTTCATCTATGAAATCACATGTCTCTCCATATGAAGTATGGAAAGGAAGAAAACCAAACTTGATGTATTTAAGGGTGTGGGGCTGTCTAGCCTTTTATAGAATTATTGACCCTAAATCATCAAAGTTAGGAGCTAGAGGTATTAGAAGTGTTTTCGTAGGTTATGCTGAAAATTCCAAGGCTTATAGATTATTGAATCTAGATTCTAATGTTATTGTGGAATCAAGAGATGTTGAATTTGTTGAGAACAAGTTTAGCCTTGATTCTTCCATTGAATTAGAATCTAATGTTAATCGACCATATGTTGACGTTCCCGGTACCTCCACAAATAAAAGGAAAGAGTCTATGACATCTTTTGAACCGAGAAGAAGTCAACGTGAA
>NW_010361196.1:97978-98696 GCF_000414095.1 Morus notabilis | reverse complement strand
TAGAGGAAGATCCAAAGACATTTAATGAAGCTATGACTTCAAGGGATGCCTCCTTTTGGAGAGAGGCTGTGAATGATGAAATGGATTCGATTATATCGAATCAAACTTGGATCTTGGTCGATCTTCCTCCGGGATCAAAACCAATAAGCAACAAATGGGTGTTTAGGAGAAAGTACAATACCGATGGGTCTATACTAACATTCAAAGCTAGATTAGTAGCTAAAGGCTTTAAACAAAAGCGCGGTATAGACTATTTCGATACATATGCTCCGGTAGCTAGATTGACATCCATAAGAGTGCTATTTGCAATTGCATCGATATGCAATTTGCATGTGCATCAAATGGATGTTAAGACGGCTTTTCTAAATGGTGATCTTGATGAGGAAATCTATATGGAACAACCCGAAGGGTTTGTATTACTTGGAAATGAAAAGAAGGTATGCAAGTTAGTCAAGTCTCTTTATGGTTTAAAGCAAGCACCAAAATAATGGCATGAGAAATTTGATAATGTCATTTTATCTCATGGTTTTAAGCATAATAATGCGGATAAATACTTATACTCTAAATTTACAAATTGTTTTGGTGTGATAAGATGCTTATATGTTGATGACTTGCTTATTTTTGGAACAAACATGCAAGGGGTAAATGATACCAAGAAATATCTAACTTCACAATTTAAGATGAAAGATCTTGGTGAAGTAGATACTATCTTAGGCGT
>NW_010361196.1:86920-96355 GCF_000414095.1 Morus notabilis | reverse complement strand
ACTCTTAATGAAGTTTGAGTCTCTTAGTAGCTAGAGATATAATTCGAACTTCACCTAAGTGAACATGAGGAATGGTGCCGTTCCTAACAAGACCTTGGTTTAGTCTTGTAAATGTTCATGAATCCAAGATAGAGCACAAGGCCGGAATAGTGCTAAACGATTGGAACAGTTTTGAAATCTGGGATAACACATATGTGATATATTTCCGGTATTTGCTTAAGAGACAAAGTTTAATGCAAAGCACACTATTGTCTTGTGAATATTTTGAAGTATAGTCACTAAGTAAAGGTTAAAATCGAAAGATACCTTCATGTATGTATGTGTTTATCGTTGTTAATTCTGAAGAAATATTACAATCTAGTGGGGGATTGTTAGAGAGATTGTAATATATCTCTCAATCTTGATATCACAAAATTGGATTAAAACACATTCGGGAAGAGTAGGCTGACGCAAGCACGCGCTGCAGCGCGAAAGAGTGCACGCTGCAGCGTACAGACGCGCTGCAGTGCGTTTGGGCGCTGCAGCCTGCGCAAAACAGACCCTCGGGTCTGTTTTGCTAGGCATGCGCGCTGCAGCGCATAGCAGCGTGCGCTGCAGCGCACGGGCGCGCTGCAGCGCGCGTTTGGGCACTGCAGCCTGCGCAAAACAGACCCTCGGGTCTGTTTTGCTAGGCACGTGCGCTGCAGCGCACGGGCGCGCTGCATCGCGCGTTTGAGCGCTGCAGCGCAAATCTTCGACGGAAAATGTGTTCTTGTATTTTTGTGATCTGAAAAGGTCTCGAACCATTGTATCTATTTGTGATATGTTTTCTCACATATCTGAGCACTTATTAACAATAGAAATAACTATTGTTATAAGTGCATCAGCATATAAAAGATAACCATCAAATTGAAAAGGTATCTTTATGTGAAAGGTTGTAACTCTTAAAGAGGATGGATGCATCCCTGTCTTTATACGATGGACTTCATAAAATACATATGACATACATTGTTCTGGAACTCAATATTTTTGCTGGATATTGTGTTCAAGGGTTTGTTGTATCTTGGGGGTAATTTGCCATTTAGAACTCGTTAGCAACCTTTGAGAAGTGAGGGCAAATAAAACCTTAAAGGAAAGTATTCCTATACGCCTCAAACCCTTCTTTCTGAATTCTCTATTCTTTTCATCCTCCCAAATCCGAATTTCTCCAACACCTATTAGGTATTAATGAAATTGATAATCATGATGTGTGAGGGTGTAGTGTATGAAGGCGGTCGATCACTCCATGTGGTCGAGACAAACAGAAAGTCAACCGCAATGGCGGTCACAAACAGATAAGGTTTAGAGAGCACCTGAGAAGTTGAGTCCACGAAGATAGAGAGAAGTATAGGACATGTCCCGAGATTTGAGGTTTGTAATTAAAATAAGTGAAATAAGCGGGGTAGTAAGTTAGAAGATCTTGCTGACTAGTAGAAATTCCAACTAACCGGGGATGTTATCCCAAAATATGAGAAAAATATCTTGAAATAAAATAAGAGGATTTATAGGGAATTTAGGAGATATATATATGTGGAAAAGACTAGTCCAGGGGGACATTGGGTAATTCTCATTCTCTGAACATAGTGAATTTATCTCTCTCATAGTGGACGTAGCGCCCTTAAATAAAAGGGTGAACCACTATAAACATGTGTGTTGATTTTTCTTGAGTGCTTTTTGAAGCATATTCTAAACCGTTAAAATCACGTTAATCATCTTTACACTCGAATTAATTCTGTTGACGAATTTTTACCGTCAACAGTATTGATGTCCAAGGATAAGAATTTGGGCTGGACAAAACTGAAGAGTTTACATACTGAATTTATGTGCTTAAAATTGAGTCGCGTAAGTAGACGTTAAAAGACTGAAAGCTGTTATCTCTCACATGACGAGATGATAATAGATGTTTGCATGATGACGACTATAGAGCTATAAAATAGACATTATAAGTTTCAATAAAAAACAAGAATTGCCTTAAATGGATAACCATAGTCCAAGTTATGCATTTACGAAGTTAGACGAAAATCAGCCACCTTTGTGATTGATTGTAATTGTAGGAGATATTCCTCCTCTATATAAAGATTGTACATCAACAGACAAATTCACGAATGAAAACATACCATTCTTTATTCTCTATTTCAAAGTTATGAGACTGTTGTTTCTCTTTTGTTTCTTTTTCCGTTAAATAAGGTTATGAGACCATTGCTTCTCTTCTGTTTTGTTTTTTGTTTTTTTTGTTTTTTTTTTTTTCCTGTTAAATATGAACCTCAGACTGTTGTTTCTCTTATGTTTCATTTTCTGGTAAATATATTATACAGAGGTCTCAATTTTTTCCAATACGAAGCCCTTCTATGTTATCGTCAATATAACACATAATAAAAACTAGGGCACGTGCTTTTGCACGTGCCCATCTCCACGAGTGAAATGTAAAATAAATAAAAGAACATACATGTGTTTGTTGGAGTCTTAATTACAAGTCTAAAATATAAATTTAAAAAAAAAATTGTTTCATGGAACTTCCAGATACAAATTTTAGCATGGAACAAAAATAGAAAAAAAAAATGCTGTCTCAACTTTCCTAGTAGATAAGCTCAATCTGACTGGTAATGGACTAGTGGTCCTCCACGGGGCGTATTTATAATTAAATACACATCTCTCTTGTTGTCTTCTTCTTGTTTTTTTGATAATGCCGATGATTCTCCAGTTGAAAGACTGGTAAACCTTTTCACTTATTTATTTATATCAATTTTAAGATTTTCAACCAGCACATGATCCATTTCAAGAAGCTAATTTCTTATCTTTTTGAGAATGATTAATTATAAAAATTCTCATAAAAAATACTTCTTGTAATACTTTATTTTTTATTTTTAAAATGTAATGTCTGTTTCACCTTTAAAATATTAACAAAAAAGCCTCATCTGTTAAATTTTTTAACTGAAATTAATATTTATTTTGCTATTTTAAGGGTATTTTGATAATTTTGTAGTTTAAAATTTAATTTAAATTTAAACTAATTTAAATATTCAAAAAAAAACATCATTAATTTTTTTTATTCTACTAAAAAAATATTCATAAAATTTTTAACTTACATTCAATTATAATGGATGTATCCTAATTAAAAGTTCAAATTATTTAAAATTAAATTTTAAATCATAAAACTACTATAATAACTCAAAATAAAAAATTAAATGTTAATGTCCATTAAAAATCTAACAGATGAGGTTTTTTTATTAAAATTTCTTTATTCAGAGGGAATAAATATTATGTTTTAAAAATTAAAAGATAAAGTATTATAAGAATATAGTTCAGGGCAATTTTGTAATTAATCCTTGCGAGAATAGTTTTCGCTCTGCTCATTACAAAACAGAGAGGAAAATTTTGCGGACAAAAGAAATCCATTAGCAAAAAATGATTTCGAAGGACTAGATTTTTCATGTTATGAAAATAGTAGTAGATTTAAGAACAAAAAAATGAAAAGAGAAAATGAGTTTGCTTGTTGACATTGAATTTAATAAAATCACATTAAAATAAAAGGAGTTTTTCTAGAATGTTAGTTCTAACGGTAGTGCTAGTTTCTAATTAAATCAAAATCATATTAAATTAAAAAAATATGCAGAATAAATAATTTTTGATACATATTTAACGATTAAAAATATAAAAATAATAGTACTTAATTTTTTTAGTCTTATCAGAAAAGCTATCAAAAATAAAACTAAAAAGAACTTCTTTAGTAGCTAGGCCGATATCTGGTAGGATTAATTTTTTTAACCATTAGATTTGTATAGAATATTTTAAAAAAATTTCAGAATTTTGTACGATGAAAATATCAAAATATAAAATTTTTATTCATACAAAATACACGCAGAAGATTCCCACAATATAGATCGTCTCGTACTATATATAAAAATAATTGCACAACCAGAAATTGTACAAAATACACAGATCTTTGGGGATGACGTTAATATATACAAAATACAAATAAATACACGCAGAATTTTGATATTTGGGGATGACGTTCACACAAGATCAGTTCCGTCCACACAGATCTTCCGGACTATTCTCAAGTTTGCACTAGGCGAGTGGACACTTTGTGCACTACAAAAACACCAAAGAGAATAATATTTTATTCTCTCTGTAGTTAACTTCTTGTTCTCTTGAATGATATAGGAGCCTTCTTGATCTAAGACAACCATAAGAAAAAATTCTGAACTTTTTTCTCTTTTGGTTTTTCTCTCAAGATGGATACGTAAATTTTTTTTTCTTCTGACAACCTCCTTCACGATTTCAATGATGTGTTTTTATATATATTAATTTTGTAACATATTCTGCACGTATTATCGTGTTAGAAACACTTAAATTATTATTGTTTATCGAATAATGAGAATACGACCACTTAAGAATTTTGAATTTATTTTAAAAAGAAATATGTAAAGATAACAATTGATAAAAAAAAAAAAGTAAGAACACATTTGAACAAAATTATTTTAACTAATGAAAAATAAAATAGAAACACATGCAAAAAAAAAAAAAAAATTACTCTCATAAGAGTAAAGTAAGGAACAATATACTTTTAAGAAACAAAAAAAAAACCGTAAAAAAATTCACAAAACGTTAAAGATAAAAAAAGGAAGAAAAAAAGTGGTAAGCTGAGGGTCTGTTATGTGGCAGCCTCGTAGAAAAGAGCTAAATTATTAGATTAGATTAGAATTAAAAAAAGATAACTATTGATATGATAAGAATTACATCGAAAATAATTAAGTAACGGACACATTTAAAGAAATTATTTTAACCGTTAACAAAAGAATTAAATAGAAACACGTGTGAAAAAAATTACTTTTATAAAAGTAAAGTGAGAAAAAAATATATTTTTAAAAAACACATATATTAAATTAAACGATAAGAAATTACTCTAAAAAAAAGTAAAGTAATAGAAGATTATTTCTAAAGAACACATTAAAAGTTAAATTGTAAAAATAAAAAAATAAAAAAAAAAAACAATCACAAAAAATAATTTAAAAAATAAAAAATAAAGATAGAAAAGAAAAATAAAAGAAAAAAAAGGAGAGAATGAGGAGCTGCCATGTAGCAGCCTTTAAGGAAGAGTAGTATTCAAAAGAGCCTGCCTCTTTTGTGTGTATTGTTAGATTACATAAATATATATTGACCTTTTTATTTTGAACCAAATAAACGCAAATTGGTAGGAAATCAATTACGCCATAATCCTACCATTTAGGTAATAGACATATCGTGATTCTTTTCAAAATAAGGAACTGTGAATCAATTGCCTTATATGGTATTTCACACACCTTTTTCTTGCATTAAGGAATTGTGTTGTAAATTAATAAGATTAAATATCAATTAATTCTCTTATTTCCTGTTTTGAATAGAAAATAAATTAAATGATAAAATATCTTATCATTTTGATTAGTTGTCAATATATCTTCACAAACCAAAATGGATATTAAATAATCTTTATCATAAAATTTCTTATAATGAATTTAATTCTAATTAAATTAGAATTTCTAAACTTTAAAAGGGAATTATTTGATATATCAGATCCCATAATAATATCGGAAATTATCTCCTAAATTCTCAATCCAACAAATTTGGACTGAGCCTTGTTCACTAATCATGGTCCTAGACCCAATATACTAATTAGCTGGCCTTGTAGTGGTACAACCAAAATAAATAAGGTAGCCCAAGGATCACATACATTAATGGCTATAAATAATTAACACATAACTAAATAAGTTCAATTATTTAATTCCAAATCTATTCCACTAAAGATCGGAATTGAACTCCATAACTGTAAGTATTCACATTGATTTCTTTACTTTAATCCTTTGTACAATATCGATAATTAAATTGATATCTCAACTGTTGAATCAATTTAATTACATCTTGCTCCTTGACACTTACTGGCAGCCTTAAGGAAGAGTACATCTTGTTGACACAATCTGGATAGAGAATTTTAGTGATCAAGTACTGAAACCCCGTCAAGAGCTATTTCGTACAAATGTCACATTGTTAATTCATAATTTTCACTATTCATGAACACTCTCTCCAAGTTACTGAGAATATCAACTGTCAATTAAGTCTCACTCGTTAGTAACTCAAATGAAAAGATATTTATAAATGTGAAATTAAAATTTAATCAGGATTAAGATTAAAGTAAAATCAATGCCTATGAGATTTCATTAGTCTGATAGTTATTTAAAGGTCAATGAAATCTCATATTTGATCTAGTTCAATGTAGACAAACTACACTAGTAACTTCATATATAATCAACACAAATCACTCAATAAATTTACTATAGTATAAACATAAATAAAGTGCCCAAATTTTATTTATCGACCATGAACTTCATTTATTTAAGCATAAGATAACTTGTATTTATGCCTTCTGTGATTGTTTGTAAAAATCACATAAATACATATAATATGATTAAATGGACATTTGTTCAATAACTCTAATGCACATAAGATGTAAAGAAATATCTCAACAATTTTATTGACATCAAAAAATTTAATACAAAATATGCTTTGAAGAGCATATAATCCCAATAAGATCTGCATAAAATCACGTCAAATTGAAAAAATATACATTTAACGATTAAAAAAATAGTCCTACTAGTATGTCGGTTTACTAAAAAATATGCAAAAGTTATAAACATTGATAAAATATCAAATTGATCAAAAAAGCAAAGAATCTTACCATGGCCTTTCATTAAGTTTTTTTTTTTTTTTTTTTTTTCCTTTACCTATAGAGCACCATATGTATGTAGCTCTTTTGAGAGTTTCTGTTGTTATTAGTACAGTTTTTTTTTTTTTTTTTTTTTTTTTTTCATGGGAGACTTTAAGGTGGAGCAAGTTATTTGCTCCACCGATGAGACTGTATTTTTATTGTTAGATTAATTTTTTAAACGTCAGATCTGCAAGAAGAGTATTTTTGTGTGGTGAATTGTAAATTTTTTAATTCGAACATGCACAAATCCAAACGTTAAAATACTAATCTAACAATTAAAAACAACTGTCCCCACCAGCAGAGCAAAATAACTTGTTCTACTGTAAAGATTATCTTTTTCCGTACTCTTTCATAAAATTTTAAAAATATATTTTACTTTGCCCTCTGCAAAATTTTCGTGGAAATTTGCCTACCAAACATATAGGATTTTACTAGCGGTTAAGATGTCCTGATCATAACAAAATATGTATATACGTGCAAGTACAATCCATATCTAATATCCTTTAAAGCAAAATTCTCACACAAGAGAAATATTCCATATTACGAAAATTTAACATTCTCAATGCTTTTATAAGTAACTAGTATCACTCCAATGTTTTTTTTTTTTTTTTTTTGGTTAACTTCAATTATTTTTTCTTTTCCAAAAAACATATTCACTTTTCAACATTTATTCTTTTCCAAAAAACATATTCACTTTTCAACATTTATTCTTTTATTATAAAAAATATGATGTAGTCATCATATCACAGTAATGTGAACAAGATTATTGATCTCGACTAACTTGAAAATCGCGACTTCCTTTACTAAAATTAAATGAGTTTTGTAGTAACAGGAATTAATGAAAATTCAATTGTTTATAATTGTACAATACTGATAAAATACCCCTTATACTTTACCATAGAATTCATTTTGTGTAAATACTTCTCATTCTTAAAGTTATTGTATTATTTTATTATTTCAAATATCGATTAAGGTCGTGAAAAATGAAAATCAAAGATTAATCAATGTGATGTCCAGATTTCTCACATATTAATTAGTCAATGCATTGCATGATTTTACATTGATATGCATAGGACTTATATGTTGGATGTGTCATCAAGATGCATGAATAGGTAAATAATGTGCATTAAATATTAAGTTGTGTATGTTGTATTCATTAATGACAGGTTTCCTCGACGGTGGATTTGGTAAATAAGAAGGATGGAAAATAAGTTCTAATGATGGTCTCTATGTGGGATTTGATAGGTAATGGAGCTCAAATATGTCAAAAAATACAAATATGAGTGAAAACGACTGATTTTAGATGTAGCGGGAAAGATTAGTACACGTTTTGTTGGATAAATAGACTCAAATATGACAAGAGACCCTTTATAATGAGTATATAAGTGAATGAGATTAATTAGATTACGAGGAGTTGACGTGAGTTTCACATGAATTATAGAGTTTGAATTCTCTAGAAACCCTATTTTTGCATGAAATTCAATATGAGCTCGTACACTGAATTTGGTAAGCAAATGAATAGGTTACGACCTAGCTAACATTTGAAACCTTGTGTACGTGTTTAACACCTCATTAAGCCGGCGTATGTTGAAAATTAACCCACTAGGCCTGATTTGGTGGAAGTACTTCATGGTGAAGTACTTTAGGTGCTTACTTGGTTGTTTAAAGACTTATTAAACAACTGGGTTAAGTTATGTAATGCCCTCCGGAATTAAACTTGTTTAATTATGATAATTACGGTTTATTAGTGTGCCTAAATTGATTTCTTAATTAATCATGAGCTTTTAAATTTATTTCAGTATTTGCAATTTCACCCCTATTTATTTTATTTATTTTTCCTAATTTTCTTTTCTTTCTATTTCTCCTTTTCCTTTTTCCTTATTTATTTTTCCTTTCCCTTCCTCATGTTACTCTCTCTCACTCTCTCTCTCTCTATCTCGGGCTCTCTCCCTCTCCCGTTCATTTCTCCCTCTCTCTCTCAAAGTTTTCTTTCTCAAGGGCCGGATTTAAACCAAAAATGGGGATTTCTAAGAGGTTTTCAACATCAAAGCTTAGATCGAGGTAAAACTCTTTGAAACTTACTTTAGATTTTCAGATTTAGCTTTGTGGAACTCGTTTTAGTCGAGTTTGGTGATTTTTTGTTTAAATTTTGTTTTCAAATGGAATCCGAATGGGATTTGGTGAAACCTTGATGAAAATTGGGGGTTTTTTGATTCTTTGGACCCCATTTGTTGATTTGAAACTGGATCTATACATTTCCCTTGAGAATATGTCGAAATCAGACCCAAAATTACAGGTTTTGGCTTTGTTCTTCGCGAATCGGCCATTGTTGGCACTGGAAATTCTTCCCCACCGGTTGACCGGTCCGGTCGACCGGTCACCCTTCCATAGGTCGACCAGTCCGGTGGAGTTGCACTCCTCTGTCACCGGTCGACCGGTTCCCACTGAAACTGACCCTAAATAGCCCAGAAAACCTTGTTTTGACCCTGAAACTCAATGTGGGATTGACCTAACCTCATTTGAGAACTCAAAATGAGTGGATTAGCCACATGAATCCTTGTTTTCCATTTGATTCTTCGGAATAAATTTCCATTGTCAAAGAATCATGATTTGAATTAAGAATTGTTTATGAACATTGATTTTGAACTATGGCACACTAATATGATACAATTGCA
>NW_010361196.1:84376-86556 GCF_000414095.1 Morus notabilis | reverse complement strand
TTTCTATTGTGAGTATTTCCTTTTCTAAAAAGGGATGATCGGTTCTGGATGTATATCTTCGGACCGTGAGTACCTTTATTTTAAATGCTTTATAAAATCTATATCCTACTGGGCCTTTCGCTCACATTTTTCTGTTTTTAAATGTATTAAACCCCTCCAGGCGACGCGAGGAGTGGTGTGGAATAGGTAGCTATTACCGGTGGTGTGGACTTGATCTCGGGAAGCAAAGAGTTGTAACCCTTCTATCTTTTATTTCAAGGCATGTATAAGAGATTATGGTTTGTAAACTTAAATGTTGCTAGATTGTGGTTGATGTCACATTTACTTATGTTTATATTCATGTATGCTAAACCCCTGTGGGAATTCCTGACATGATACCAGTGATGTGGTTTTAAAACTGGTTTGGTTGGAAATTCCACCACCGTTCTTGAAATTAAATTTCTCTTGAATGCAGGGGCTCGTTTGGAAATACCTGAATGTTTTAGATTTGAAAGGAATTAAATTATTTTGCTAATCACTCTCTCTCAAACAGGTTTAAGTTTCTAAACGAGCCTCCACGTCACCAACCCCGGTTTAGGGGCGTGACAAGACTTGGTATCAGAGCCCTTGGTTTAGAACCTTAGGGTTTGGAATTATGCATACATGAATGACATCAGGAAACCACTAAAACAGTCTAGCTTTCTTTTCAGATAAAAGAATGCCGCCGCGCCGTAGAAATCCTAACCCACCGGCGATGCCAAATGAGCAATTTATGGAAGCGATGTACGCCGCCTTTCAAGGGATGGCTACTAAAGCTCAAAATGAACGTCCCGCGGAGGACAGAAAACAGAACTACTTCCGTGAGTACAGGCGTAGTTCAATTCCTGTATTCACTAATGCGGGTGGACCCAAGGAAGCTGAGTATTGGTTTGAATCGGTGTCTAAGCATCTAAGTACCATGGGAGTACCGGATGAGTATTGGGTGGAGTTCGCAGCTTTTAAGTTTGAAGGTCCTGCAGGTGCATGGTGGAAGCATATCCGGCGAATGCAAGATGTAGAGGGGATGACTTGGTAACAATTCGAAGCGCTCTTTAATGAGCAATTCTTTCCTCCAAGTTATCGAGATGAAAAGGCCATGGAGTTCATGGGCCTACAGCAGGGAGACATGACAGTGCGAGAATATGAAGCTAAGTTCAATGGACTGTCCCGTTTTGCTCCTTCCTTGATTGAACCGGAGCGCATGAAGTGCTTAAAGTTCGAGAAAGGTCTTAAGGGTGTGATCCGGAAATCAGTGGTAGCTTTGAGGCATCGAGTCTACAGTGACCTGGTTGCAGCAGCCATCTCTGTTGAACAAGAGCACATCGCCTTCCTCCAAGATCGAGCAACTTCAGGAAAAACTTCAGGAGGACCTCAAAGGAATAACAGAAAAGGCCGTGATCAAGGGTAAGGTAGTGGGGGAGTGCCTAGTGGTAGCAGTGGTTCTTCGGGATGTGGGAAAAGTGGACCCTATAGCTTCAAATGCCACCATTGTGGGGAGCTAGGGCATATCAAGAGGAATTGTCCTATCAGAGGCCAACAGGTGAACCAACAGGCCCAGCAATCACCGCAGAATCAAAGGGGCATTGCTCCTAGTCAAGACAGACTTCCACAGTTCACGCCTTTTTATCAGCCCCAGTTTCCTGCACAGATGCCAATTCCTCCTGCACCGATCTTTCGTCCACCGAACTACTCTTATTTCTGGCCACAGGCTTCCGTATCGGTACAGTCTACCCCACCGCAACAACAGTACAGACCTGGAAACCAGAGACCTAACAACAACGAAAGAGGAAAAGGGAAAGCACCGGGGCAGATGCATACCATGGCCGGGGGAAGTTCGGGAGCTCATGCTGGAAACCCAGTCGTTGAGGGTATGGTACCTATCTCTCACTCTTTTGCACGAGTTTTGTTCGACACTGGTGCTACGCACTCTTTTGTTTCCACTACTTTTGTGAAAATTTTAGGTTTGAAACCCGATGACTTAGAGACTTCAATGTTTATAAGTTCTCCATTGGGACGTGTGGAGGTGACTAGCATATGTAGGTCGTGTGTGATCACGATTGGAAATGAGAAGTTAAGGGCAGATTTGATAATCCTTCCCATGAATCAATTTGATGTAGTGCTTGGAATGGATTGGTTGTCAAGATATGGGGCGATTGTTGATT
>NW_010361196.1:83529-84091 GCF_000414095.1 Morus notabilis | reverse complement strand
GGGTGCACCTGTCTTGTTTGTGAAAAAGCACGATGGATCCCTTCGGTTGTACATAGACTACCGACAGTTGAATAAGGTTACCGTGAAGAACAAGTACCCATTACCGAGGATCGATGAGTTGTTCGATCAACTAGGAGGATCACGGTATTACTCAAAAATCGACTTGAGATCCGGATATCATCAGTTGAAAATTAGGGAAGATGATATTCCAAAAACAGCTTTCAGGACTCGCTATGGGCATTATGAGTTCTTAGTAATGCCTTTTGGATTGACGAATGCTCCCGCCGCTTTTATGGACTTGATGAATCGAGTCTTCCGCCCATATTTAGACCAGTTTGTGATAGTCTTTATTGATGACATCCTGGTTTATTCAAAGACTTGGGAAGAGCACGAGCAACATTTGAGGATCGTTCTCCAGACTCTTCGAGAACACCAGCTTTATGCAAAGAAGGAGAAATGTGATTTCTGGTTGACAGAAGTCAAGTTCCTTGGACATGTTATATCTGGACAAGGAATTTCAGTGGATCCCTCAAAGATTGAAACGGTGCTACAATGGGAACGA